>NW_026265669.1:0-5765 GCF_025860055.1 Xyrauchen texanus
ACTGGAGATATACACCACAAACTTTCCGAGAAAAAGGCTAGGCCAGCAACCAAACTAAAAAGAGGGAAAATAGCAAAGGCCCTAACGCATGGACCCAGTCAGTGTTTTTACAGCGCACTACAATCAACACCAAACGAGCAGCTCCTGGCTGGGAACATGACGGAATCTCTCAATAAAAAAGTGTTGAAAGTTATAGGCTCAGAAACGAGGAAAAAGGAGTCCATTCACTCCAATGTCATGATGGAAATATACTTAATGCAGACATTGCTCAAGGAATGTGACACAAAATACTTCAAGGTACCAGGCTACGTACAGCTTTTCAGTATGAATCCGTTCATTGTTCATTCGTACACCGAGCTTGGCATCAGCATTCTTGTGCATCATTTGTGAAGTAAGTCTCCCGTGTCCCTCTATCTTGATGCCACTGGAGGAGTTGTGTCAAAAATACCGGAACAGCCGAAGCGTGTGCTGTACTATGCACTCGTTCTTCCAGGGAACGCTAGAGATGCTCCACCTCTTCCCATCTGTGAAATGCTCTCCAACAATCACTCAATACCACCAATCACATTCTGGCTCATGCAATTTACATTGCATTTGTCAAAATACACACAAATAAATGTTCACCAGGTCGAGACTGATTACAGCTGGGCTTTAATACAAAGTGTAATGCTTGCTTTCAACAAAGAGCACATCAGCTCTTACCTCGACAGAGCATACAAGTTCTGCATTGGGAAAACATCATGGGATGAAATGAAGTCATATACTGTCTTGCACATTTGCTCTGCACACATTTTGAAAGCTGTCAGACAGGCAATCTCTAGGCAAACAGATGACAAAGGACTGAGAGACTTTGCCACGTATGCTTTCGCAAGACTCCAAAATGCCAACAACATGACTGAATCAAGAATTGTGTTCCGTGCATTTTGTGGCCTGCTCACAACCCCACAAAACACAAACCTTGTCAAAGAAAGTCTGTGTGTTTTGGAGAGTGTCATTTCAAGATCCAAAGAGGATACACTGGAAGAAACTTCCCAATCTGAAGACTGGGAAATGTGTGAAAGTGAAGAGAGAAGACATGCAATGACCATCATTGGCAGATCACCATTCACTGCTTTCTTCCAGCAGATCATGAAAGAGGTGAAGGAAGAAGAGGAAGGTGATGAGACATGTTTGGCCAAAGAGGACAACCCATACTTTTGTCCGGGCATCCTCACTGTCCTCTTTGATACCTACCTTGCCATTTTTCCTCTTTGGAGTGGCTTGCTGTTGGGAGACCTGACTACCGGTAAGTATGAATCTTGTGAACAGGATTTGGTGACAACATTGACACTACCAAAAACAAGAGATACCAATTGTCACATAGAAAGGTGGTTTGGAATTGTCCAACATTCCATAATGCATAAAGAACAAAATGTCAAACCAGGAGTCTTCATAAGAAAAATGCATCAGTCTCTGCAAACAAGACATACAGAGCACATCATTCTGCATAACCTTCCTCAAAAGCTGTTGCTCCAGCCTGAGCCACCTCTGAACCTTGATCAGTGTAAAGAAACTTGGATGAAGAAGAAGGAAGAACGTTTCCCAAACACCAAATCCAAATTCTTTTCTGTTCCTCAGAGAATGCCTGTTCCACAAAAAAAGAAAAGAAGGATCCACAAAGATAAGCCAAAAAGCCACAAACAGTCAAGTCCTGAGCCAATGCAGCTTCCTGCTGAGGCACTCCCTGTAGAGGAAGAGGTAATTAAGTTAGTACAACAAATGAAACTATTTATTGCATATATTCAGCTAACTTATTATTGACTATATGAAGTGTGTAACATTCACAGATTGACATGTTATGGACAAAACCGCACAATGAACTGGTTGTAGCCATTGTGAAGTCTGAAGATCAGAATCTGGAGTTCCTGTTACATCACGAGGAGTTCCTAACACTGAAGCCGCATGACTGGTTATTTGGAGAGGTACACATATCATAACAAAAATATCTAGTAAATACAAAATTGTACTATATATACATTTATAAACTATAAAAAATGTTGTACCTAAGAAAAAGTAAATGCCAGATACTAAATGTTTTTTTCTCAATGTATGTACTAATTTAAATAAATTGAATAATTGCAATGATTTATCTTTTTTTTCCCAGATGATCGAGTGCTATTTAAGAGCTGTACTTAATGCAAAGGGTGCAAATATCTACCAGCTAAGCCATTACACCACAGGTGTCATTTTAAATGGCCCAGAAGACCAGGTCATACGACAAGGTTTGAAAAAAGTGAGTGCAACTACTTATGATTCTGCATTTTTATATGTACATGTATTTTACTGTACACAAATACGTTTATTTACATTTCTGATATATAGGTCAACTTTGAGCAATATGATGGGGTCATCTCTGTTGTAAATATCAGACACATGCACTGGAGGTTTGTGGTAAGTAAAAATATATTATAAGTAAAAAATACAATTATTGTGTTGTATGACTATTACAGATAAACACTGATACACCCATACATAAATGTTTGACCTTTTCACAGACATTTAATTGAATGACTAATTATTATTATTTTTTTTATATATTTAGTATCTACATGCTACAACTAACACCATTTTCATACTTGACCCTCAACGTGGTAGTAATGAAATGAAACTTGCCACACAAGCATGCAAAACATTTGTGTATGTTATGTTGTTTAAAAAATCTGTAACCTTTTTCGATCTACAACACTAATATTGGAATATTAGCATATGGATGTTGCTGAAGACCACCACAATCCCACACACTGTATTTTTCCTACAACAGGGAATATTTCAGGAAGAGAGGAAACCAGCATGGAAGAAAAGACTGGGTGGACACTATGTGGAAGCCTGGGACAATACACCATTCGTTCCAGGAGGATGCTTTCAGCTGTGGTGTCTTTGTGATGCAGGTAAATGGAGGGAAAACTACTTTACAGAAACACTGTTCTCACATTGTCCCATATGAGACTAGTAATGTTCTCCGCTCTCCTTCTAGATTGCCAAGCAGGTGGTGGAACACTTTCCAAAAATTCCTGAGAGCATCAACATTATACCCAGCAAAGAGGAGATGTGCCACATCAGGAAAAAATTTGCCAAAACAATTTTGCAGGCATCAGGTATTGGCAAACTATTTTGAAAGAACAGTTTATTTCCAGAGACAGAGTGATGGAGTATAATTATCTACATTATCATAATTGCAGTGTCGAGAGATGAGTATTGCTCTGTATGTGGACAAAAAGACACTAAGGACCAAACAGAGGAGCTCTGCACCTGGGTGTTCTTTATGTCATTATTGCCTATTTGTTGAAAGTGAAAAGAAATTGAAGAGAAAATGAGTTTTCACAAATACATTTCATAATTACAACAGTTTCTGAATAAATCTAACAATGTCCTATTTTTCTTCCAGGTTCAATGTGAATTATGCCAGAGGTGGTTTCATGTCCAGTGCCTCGAAATTAATCTGCCACCAAAAGAGGAACCATGGATTTGTGGTTTGTGTTTGTAAGCTATTCAGTTAGAGGAGCTCATGCTAAAAGTGTGTTTAAATTGTAAAAAATATGTATGTATTTGATGAAGCAGAAAAAATACATACGTATATATATTTTCTTGCTTATGTTTTATCAATTTTGCTTATGCTTTATCATTTAATCATTTGTATATTAAATATCATTTAACCAAATCTAATCACTCATATTGTAAGAAACATTACTATTAGGTTGATGTGTTTACCATTATTATCATTTGAAATGTATGCTTGCTGCTTTTCTTTTATTCATTTGTATGCCTCAAATGTAGCTGATTTAGACTGATTTAGAAGTCTGTAAGTGTCCATAGACCGACCACAAATGCTTGAATGTCTCAGAATAAAGTGACAAATGAATGTTCTCTTAGCTAAACCTCTTGCAGAAGGGACATGTTGTGCAGTTCTGTATTGTGTATTGTATTAAGATGAACATAAAATAAACAACTTTCTGACTGACACTTTTAGGGTACCAGACAATGTATGTATGCCTCACCCCACTTGTCCTGGCAAATTATCTCCGCCCCATAATTCCCTTTATAAAACAGACAATATAATTTTCCTTCAATGACTTAATATCAACAAAATATCTCAACATTGCTGATTCCAGATTCATTTCTGGAAGCCGGGCTAAATTAGCAAGCACTGTTACTGCATTCAGATATCAGATACAGACATTAAAGAATACATGAAAAGAACATTTCAGTAATTACACTGGTAACTTCTATAACAAAGTAAAATCTCACAAGCCTAGAGAAGTCATTCAACTCATGTGATATTTAGAAAGAAAAATATTGATGAATACCTTAAGTCACTTATTACATTTACATTGAAGCAGCAGTTTATTCCAAAATCCACACCCAAAATAAACATCATGTTTGCTGTCATGTTTTCTGAGTACTTGTCAATAATCTGATGGATTCAGTACCACGGACAGTAATATTTCTGCAGGACTGTAAACATCAATCAGTGTACATGAATTGTGTTATTGTTAGAGTTCCACGTTAAACACAGATGTCATACAACAGGAAAACATAAAATAGAGTTTAGCCATTCTTTTTATTCAACACCTGGAGAACACTGTTACACAGTCTTTATCACAGATAAAAACAGAAAAACAGAGGTGAATAAAACAGCAAGACATGGGCTGTAGTATGTTCTGTAGAGTCCAGACAAGATGATCCAACTTGCTTTGTAGCAGTCGTCTCGATGCTTTTCAAAACCTTTTGAAATAAATCATATGTCATTATTAAAACCACCACACTTACACAGTTCTTTTTCATTTTTTTCTCTCAAATAAATAAATAAATATAAACGGTTGTAAAATGAAGCAATTATCTATGTTCAGGAGATTAAACATGATTTTCCTTTCTACAGTCTGGATTGTTACCAAATTACAGTTCATGTACAGATTCATTCATTATTATTTCATAAACACCTTTTTAAACACCATCATTATAATGCAGGTTTTGTTGCTAAAGGACATTCTATAGCATCAGAACACATAATGTGAGAGATATTTGCCAGTAGGCTACATCTGCAGTTGGCTAAAATGTATTGTCTGTTTGCACACGATGAAAAAAATATTAACTTTTTAGACGGTCCCCATCTTGGTTACGACACACATTGAATATTCATCTCTAAAATACATGCTTAAAAATATACTTGCCCATTTTGATCGATTGTAAAAAATGTTGTAGTTCACAACCTTTGTTGTCAATATCATGTAGCTGCTTCGAATCTGAAAAAAAAAATAGCTTTATTGACTATTTAATTGAAAAAGTTCTTTAACGCGAATGTGCGAAAGTGCGAATATAAAACCAACTTTACCTAAGTGCTCAAACATGTATGTCACACCCATATAAGGTAAAACTCTATTTCATTGGAGGGGATCCAGTGGAATGTGGTTTTTCTGGACCATATAACAGAATGCTGAACCATAAACTTTGAAGAAGGATTTGATACCAATGGGTGTCTGCATAATTTCTTTCTTCCCTCAGCTGAGCCGTGTCGAGATGGGGATTGCAGATCAACAAAATAAATTAAATACATTGGATGACAAAATTATCTAACAACTATAATGAAAATATTATGTATTTTGTTCTCCATAACCCTGAAGTTGCTCTTTATTTTAGTTGGCTAAGAAATATTTTCTTTTTTTCATGATTGTGTCTTGTCAGATGTTTCATATTGTTGTATTTGACAATACAAATGAGGTTGAAGTTGT
>NW_026265670.1:0-5712 GCF_025860055.1 Xyrauchen texanus
ATGCTTGCCACCCCATAAAGCAACATTCTATGCATAACTGCACAATAGAACATCAATAGCATTTGTTTGCTAACACCAAAATATCTCCGTCTTCTTAAAAAGTAAAAATGCTGCTGCACTTTTTTTACATGTGTAGTTGATGTGATCATTCCATGATAAATTATCCACATGAACACCCAAATACTTATATGATACAACCTATTCAGAGGTGGGTAGAGTAGCCAAAAACTGTACTCAAGTAAATGTACATTTACTTTAAAAAAAAAAACAATTACTCAAGTAGAAGTAAAAGTACTAACATAAATAATTACTTGAGTAAGAGTAAGAAAGTATCCAACTAAAAGAGTACTCCAGAGTAACTTGTTACTTTCACAAATAACATAATGGACGTTAACTCCCTTATATTTCATTACATAATACACATTTAACATGTATTACAGAATTATTAAGTTGGCTTGTGAGAGCCAACTTACTGAAATCCTACTTAAACTTATTATTATTAAGTTGGCTTGTGAGAGCCAACTTACTGAAATCCTACTTAAACTTATTAGGGCCCAAGCACAAAGTGCGTAGGACCCTATTGTTTTCGTTAGGATTATTATTATTATTAGGGCCCAAGCACAAAGTGCGTAGGACCCTATTGTTTTCGTTAGGATTATTATTATTATTATTATTTTTTTTTACGACTATTGGGGCACTTTTGGGGCTCTTAACGTGCTCAAAAACTCTTGAAACTTTGCACACGGGTCAGAACCCGCGGCTGTCAGGGCCGGGCTGAAGCTGGTACCGGGCGTGGCAGGGGCTCGACAGCGCCCCTGGAACAGGGTCCGAAAACTTGGTCTATAACTCAAACACGCTTGCATGTAATAATATGAAACTCGGTGCACGTATAGATCTCATCGTTTCATATATCCTTCATACTTTTACTTTTTACCCCAGACCAACAGGAAACCGTCTATTTAGGGTTGTTTGAAAACGCACGCAATGGAATTTGGAATACTCCTCCCAGAGAATTCCACCAATCGCCACCAAACTCGGTCAGCATGATGTCAACACATTGAGCATGAAAAATTGCCGGCAGATTTTTGATATCTCTAACGGTTTGGCCGTGGCGAGGAAACGAAATGATGGCGCGAAAAGAGAAACAGGAAGTGTGTTATAACTTCTGCATACATTAATTGATCTCCATGAAACCGCAGCAGCGTGATCGCTGGAAGAAGCCGATCGCATGGATGTGACTATTGTCAGTCAACGTTATAGCGCCACCAACTGGCAGAAGGAAGTGTGTCACTTTCAAAATGCTTTGAAATCACCCACTTATTTTTACCCGATTTACTTAAAACTTTAGGTGTATAATGTAAACACATGGCAGATGTAGACATGTGAAAGGATTATTGATATCTTCGATACTGTCGCCGCGGCAACGCTTCAAACTCGAATATTCTTTTTGATGCTTTTGAGACTCTTAGCATACTTGAAATTGCATGAAACTCGACAGACACATCACATTTATTAGCCAGTACACATGTGCAAAGTTTCAGAAACGGGCGTGGTGCAGGGGCTCAGTAGCGCCACCTTTTGACAAAAGTGGGGGTTGCTTTACACTTTGACCCACAGTCACAAAACTCAGGAATTATATTGTTCTCATCGAGCCGGACAACTTTCTAATTTACAGTCATTAGCTCAGACCAACAGAAAGTCAGATATTGTGGTTTGAATGTGGATGTTTTGGAGAATTTTCTCTCCCTCTCTCACTGACCCTACGTCTCTCTGTGTCTGGGGGGAGGGTGCTGATTTTGCTGAGGAGTGAAAATGCTTTTATTTTTGTTTTTCAAGGTTTTGGGGCCCTTAACGTGCTCGAAAACTCTTGAAACTTTGCACATGGGTCGAAACCCGCGGCCATCAGGGTCGGACCGAAGATGGTACCCGGGCGTGGCAGGGGGGCTCGACAGCGCCCCCTGGAATGGGATTCGAACACTTGTCCATATATCAAACATGCTTGCATGTAATGATATGAAACTCGGTACACTTGTAGGTCTCGTCGGGCCGAACAACTTTCGTGCTCTAAGTTTTATGCCAGCCCAACAGGAAGTCGGCTATTATGGGTTGTTTGGAAACACGTGCTCTGGAATTATATATTTTCCGCCTAGAGAATGAATCCAATCGCCACCAAACTCGGTCGGCATGAAGTCAAGACATTGAGGATGCTACATTCCGGACGGATTTTTGATATCTCGAACGGTTTGGCCGTGGCGAGGAAATTGATTTATGACTAAAAAGGACACATGAAGTGTGTTATAACTTAGTTAGTTCTATCTACAGTTACAAAACTCGGCGTGTATATTGTTCTCGTCGAGCCGAACAACTTTCTAATTTACAGTCATTAGCTCCGACCAACAGAAAGTCAGATATTGTGGTTTGAATGTGGATTTCTTAAAATTTTTCTCTTTCTGAGTGACCAATCCTCCTCCCTTTCTGTGTTTTTTCTCTCAGTGTCTCTCTGTCTGACAGACAGAATGGGCCTGCCAAATTTTTTTTTGTGTGTGTGTGTGTGTGTGGGGAGGGAGGGGGGTTCTCTGTTGGGTTTAGATTTGCTTTTTGATTGTTCGATTGTTTTTCAAGGTTTCTGGGACTTTTGGGGCCCTTAACATGCTCGAAAACTCTTGAAACTTTGCACACAGGCCAGAACCCGCGGCCATCAGGGCCGGGCTGAATCTGGTACCCGGGCGTGGCAGGGGGCTCGACAGCGACACCTGGAATGGGATTCAAACACTTGTCCATATATCAAACATGCTTGCATGTAATAATATGAAACTCGGAACACTTCTAGATCTCGTCGGGCCGAACAACTTTCTAATTTACAGTCATTAGCTCAGACCAACAGAAAATCAGATATTTTGGTTTGAATGTGGAACACATTTCAAATTAACTTTGAAGCTCCAAAAGCACATCAAAAGTAACATAAAAGAAGGGAGTGTGTTATAACTTCTGCATACATTAACTGATCTCGATGAAACTTCAGCAGTGTGTTTGCGGGAAGAGGCCGGTCGCATGGATGTGACTACTGTGAGTCAAAGTTATAGCGCCACCAACTGGCAGAAGGAAGTGTGTCACTTTCAAAATGCTTTGAAATCACCCTCTTATGTCTCAAGTGAACAAACAGACCAACAGAAAATCAGATATTTTGGTTTGAATGTGGAACACATTGCAAATGAACTTTGAAGCTCCAAAAAGCACATAAAGGCAGCATAAAAGCAAGGAAGTGTGTTATAACTTCTGCATACATTAACTGATCTCGATGAAACTTCAGCAGTGTGTCACATGGATGTGACTATTGTGAGACAAACTTATAGCGCCACCAACTGGCAGAAGGGAGTGTGTCACTTTCAAAATGCTTTTAAATCACCCTCTTATGTCTCAAGTGAACAAACAGACCAACAGAAAGTCAGATATTTTGGTTTGAATGTGGAACACATTGCAAATGAACTTTGAAGCTCCAAAAAGCACATAAAGGCAGCATAAAAGCAAGGAAGTGTGTTATAACTTCTGCATACATTAACTGATCTCGATGAAACTTCAGCAGTGCGTAAATTATAATTACATTAATAAACCTGAACAGAGACCTCCGGATAAATACTGGCCTTCTGGATTAACACGCTTAAGTGCTGCAAAAGATATTGACCTATGACATCAAAAATTATTCTACATTTGAATTACCTCATAGATGTGACTATTGTGGTTCACGGTCCTAGGCACTGTCCCTGTCTCAAATGGCACACTTCATATGAATTTTCAGTCTTGTGTACTTATTTCGTGTGTCCATTAACTCCATGAGACCGTAGGGTGTCTCATTTTTCATTTTAGGTATCGGAAGGGTGCTCACACATACTTTGTGGTTGATATGTGCCCTCCATGCGAACTTTTGCAGAGCCCACGCTGATGCGAGCTCTACAGCACACGTCTTCTCGACGGTCAAAGCGAGGTTACGTTATTGCCCATCGTGCACAGCGACCCTAAAGGCACGGGGTGGCGGTGCCACCGGCTTGGGCTCGCCATCGCTGCTCGCAGCTATATTTATTATTATTATTATTTTTTTTTACGACTATTGGGGCACTTTTGGGGCTCTTAACGTGCTCAAAAACTCTTGAAACTTTGCACACGGGTCAGAACCCGCGGCTGTCAGGGCCGGGCTGAAGCTGGTACCCGGGCGTGGTAGGGGGGCTCGACAGCGCCCCCTGGAACAGGGTCCGAAAACTTGGTCTATAACTCAAACACGCTTGCATGTAATAATATGAAACTCGATGCACGTATAGATCTCATCGTTTCATATATCCTTCATACTTTTACTTTTTACCCCAGACCAACAGGAAACCTCTACAGCACACGTCTTCTCGATGGTCAAAGCGAGGTTACGTTATTGCCCATCGTGCACAGCGACCCTAAAGGCACGGGGGTGGCGGTGCCACCGGCTTGGGCCCGCCATCGCTGCTCGCAGCTATATTTATTATTCCGATTCTTATTAGTGGTGCTTGCAAAGCATCACTATTGTAATCTCACATACTTATTAGGGCCCAAGCCTTGAAAAGGCAAGGCCCTATTGTTTTCGTTAGGATTATTATTATTATTAGGGCCCAAGCCTTGAAAAGGCAAGGCCCTATTGTTTTCGTTAGGATTAATTAGGGCCCAAGCACAAAGTGCGTAGGACCCTATTGTTTTCGTTAGGATTATTATTAGGGCCCAAGCACAAAGTGCGTAGGACCCTATTGTTTTCGTTAGGATTATTATTATTATTATTATTATTATTATTTTTACGACTTACGGCACACTTTTGGGGCTCTTAACATGCTCAAAAACTCTTGAAACTTTGCACACGGGTCAGAACCTGCGGTCATTAGGGCCGGCCTGAAGCTGGTACCCGGGCGTGGCAGGGGGGCTCGACAGCGCCCCCTGGAACAGGGGCCGAAAACTTGGTCTATAACTCAAACACGCTTGCATGTAATAATATGAAACTCGGTACACATATAGATCTCATCGTTTCATATATCCTTCATACTTTTACTTTTTACCCCAGACCAACAGGAAACCGTCTATTTAGGGTTGTTTGAAAAACGCACGCAATGGAATTTGGAATACTCCTCCCAGAGAACTCCACCAATCGCCACCAAACTCGGTCAGCATGATGTCAAGACATTGACCATGAAAAATTGCCGGCAGATTTTTGATATCTCCAACGGTTTGGCCGTGGCGAGGAAAGGAAATGATGGCGAGAAACGAGAAACAGTCAGAGTGTTATAACTTCTACATACATTAATTGATCTCGATGAAACTTCAGAGGTGTGTTCGCTGTAAGAGGCCGATCGCATGGATGTGACTATTGTGAGTCAAAGTTATAGCGCCACCAACTGGCAGAAGGAAGTGTGTCACTTTCAAAATGCTTTAAAATCACCCACTTATTGTTACACGATTTACTTCAAACTTTAGGTGTATAATGTAAACACACGGCAGATGTAGACGTGTGAAAGAATTATTGATATCTTAAATACTGCTGTCGCGGCAGCTCTTCAAACTTGAATTTTCTTTTTTGATGCCTGGTGCAGGGGCTCAGTAGCGCCACCTTCAGACAAAAGTGGGGTATTGGTTTCATACTTTGACCTAGAGTCAGATATTTTGGTTTGAATGTGGAACACATTGCACAAGAACTTTGAAGCTCAA
>NW_026265671.1:0-5605 GCF_025860055.1 Xyrauchen texanus
ATTTATCAAAACAAACAATTAGAAATGACTTCCCTTTATATCAAATACAAATCTACTGTCAAATCAGGCTTCAAAAAACACCATTTTTATATCAAAACAAATGTTTATAAAATACAAATCAGTAAAAAACTCAAATCATCCTTCAGCAACACTCCAGCCCACCATATGATGTGAAAAACCAACTGCATTGTGGGGAGTGTCCGCTACAAAGTCCATCAAAGTCCATCAGTTTTGTTTAAGAGATGTGATCCCTCTGGACTGACAGTTACAGTCTTCTTCTGCAGAGTTTTTACAGTTTATTTAGACACCACTTTTCCCCGTGCAGCCTTGATCCAGCCTTTTCCGGATTTATTCCAATAAAGCGTCTGAAAAATATCAGGGAAGATTTTCAGTGAACAATCATTTAAAATTGTATCCATTCAGATTATCTAAAATGTCCTCACTAATATTTATAATTTCTGAAGACTTGAAATACACCAAACAGGTCATACAGCGTGCCAGTGAATGCCCCCGTGTGTAAATGGGGCGACAGAACTCAAATATGATGAAATATGACGTCTGTTTGTCAATACAATGCAGTGAATGGAGACCACAATATAAAGCTACAAAAAGGACATAAAAGCATTTTAAAGGTAATCCTTATTCACCTTAAATATTGACATCAGAATTGTCCTCGACGATCATGATTTCAAGATCAATTACACTTCCTAGCGCTCTGAGTATGTGTCAAATAATCAGGACTGAAATCATGATTGTGTCTGAGACTGCAATGGCAAATTGAACAATGAAAGAGTTCTAGTCTGTTCTCAACTCAAATTCAACTGAATTAAACCACTGTACTCGTATGGATTACATTTATTATGCTTTTATGGGCTTTTTGTTGCTGACAGTTTGGTACATATTCCACTTGCACTGAATGGACAAACAAATATCACATCTCCATCCAAATATCTTTGTTTTCCGCAAAAGAAAATCCCATGTTTGAGATGACAAAGTTGAGTAAATGAGATCATTATTAAATGGAGAACTATTCCTTTAAGTCAACATAGTAATATTAACATATGAATGAAAATGAAACACATAATAAAATACGTGCAAGCTTGTGACCTTTGAAGGAATTCCAGTGTGGATGCTGCTTCCTCTTGGTACTGCAAATTAAAGATGTAATACAAAGAAAACAATGCAGCAATTCCAGTGACAAAACTTGTCTGCACACCTCACAGATTATTCGGCCTTCCAGGCTGATCTTCATCCATTGCCCCGGAATATCACCTGGACCTTAAAGGACACTATAAAGAGATGAATGTGTAATCTATGTTCTAAGGACAGCTGGGTGTACATAAGACAGTGAGAAAATGATGCCAACCCTAACAATGGCACACAATGTCATGTCTTCCAAGATAACAGAACCCACAATATCTCTGAACACACCGCAAATAAAAACACATCATGTGATCGGACACTCAAATGGATACTTCACCCAAAAATGAACATTTTCATCATTTGCTCCAAATCTGCATTAATGTAGTTTTTCAGTGGACCAAAGCATATTAGGGACTGACAGCATCAGTTACCGTTCACTTTCACTGCATCTTTTTTCTAAATAATATTGAACGATAACTGACACAGCCAGTCCCTAGAAAGAAGGTTATATGGGTTTGTTACTACATGCCTGTGAGTACATGATGACAATTGAACACAGACAATTCAAAGACAGTAAATTCTAGAATGAGGGACACAAAGGTGGATCTTTTCCTGATAATACAAATATGCGTCAGACTGTGAGCTTTGTTTTAGTGACACAAAATGCAGACGTATCTAATATGATATACTAACCAAGCAGGATGAAACGAGGAGTCACAGGCAGGTTACCCGTCTTCTCAAGCTCAGCAGGAGTTGTACACATCTATTTGTAAAGATAACAATTTAAGAACCAATGTGCTACTGCTAATACTGAAGGCAACAGGCCTGTTATATTCCAAATAGGAATATTTGATCCACAAATGATAATTGTCTCACCCTTGTTGATTTAAACACGTATGCCACAAACGATGATATTTTGATGGAGATGTAATATCTGTTTGTCCATACAATGCAAAAGAAGAGAATGAGGACCAAAATAGATATAAATGGAGGATAAAAGTCATTAATATGAGTCAAGTGGTTTCACCAGTCTTCTGAAGTGATTCAATTGGTTTTGGGTGAGAACAGACCAAACTGTAACACTTTCGACTGTACGGCTTGATTACACTTCCTAGCACTTGATGAATATGCAGAGCGCGAGGAATTGTAATCAAGCTTGAGTTCATGTTTGCCAAGGAGACGGCCGATTTCTGTACAGTGAAAAGAAGTTACATTTGGTCTATTCTCACCCAAAACCATTTGGATTGCTTTAGGAGACATTATGCAGGAACTTTTATGTCCTTTTTGGAGCTTGAATGTTTGGTTTCAATTCACTTGCATTGTATGGACAAACAGACTCCATTAAAATATCATCTTTTGTGTTCGGCAGAAGTCATATGATTTTGAGACAGCATTAGGGTGAGTAAATGGTGACAGAACTATCATTTTTAGTTGAACCATTTTATGAAGGTATTCAAAGAACAAACACAGTGAATATGAAGACAAACGTACATTTTCTTGAAGAATTGGTCCTTCTTGCTTCTCTATGAAGTGAGCCATTAGGAGTTGAACTATGTGCTGTGATGAATCAATGGCTTCATCTTTGGAAACGACTGACTGAACTTCTGGGTTGGTAAAACTCTTCTATGGGTTTCCTCACTCCTCCATAGAAAGTTTTGGTGTCGTAGGACATCGATGTCAGTGAGAAGCTCAAAATGTGTGAAAGAACATCTGAAAGAAGAGGTATGGCCACATTTGGAGTTAATTAAGCCTCCTGTATTTGTATGTTTTCTACACAAGTGAGAGGTAAATGTTTTAGCACACTGCTTGAAAGGGCATGTGACTTTTCTTCCCTCTTTAATGTGCATTTTAATATGAGAAATAAACTCAGGTAAAGAATGACATTGCAAGGAATGTGTAGTGCACATTGTGGGCTCTGCATATCCTTTATGGTGTCTGTACACGTGAGATTTCAAACCTTCATGTTTTTTAAACGTCCTATTATAGTTTCCTATGCAGCAACCAAATATAATATTTGAGACATCGCTGTGTATTCTCATATGTTTCACAGAGGTCACAGTGGTATCACATGTTTCCCTGCAGATCTGACAAGGAAATATCATGTAAAGAACAGATAGTTGAACTATTCCAATCTCGATAAGCAAGTCTTCAGATAATGACTGACACAGATGTGGTGCACGACTTTCTGTCATGCCGCTAATAGTTCTGCATTCAAGCCAGTAGGTGTTTGAATATGCACGTTCACATTAATCACTACACCACCGGAGTCATTTTGTGGACAAAGAGAACAAGTCGCTCGACAAGGTTTGAAGGACGGAAGTATCCTATATGGAGGCATGTGTTACACCTTTAAAACAACAAATGCAACTATGTATAAACATGTATACAAAAGTGCAATTTTAATAATCGTAATCATGCTCGTTTATGACACTGTACAGGTTCATGTTGACACGTTTGATGGAGCCATTTCATTTGTGAATATAAGAAACAACCACTGGATGTTTGTGGTAAGTGAAGGGATTTCTTCATGTCCTTATAGGCCCTGCCTAAATTTAGTAGATCATAAATACTTCAGTGACAGTTCTCGTCGCTAAACTTTTAAATCCCACTTCAGTTCCACTCAAACACCTGCAATTCCCAACACAAACATTCGGGCTGGACCAAATGTGGTTTTGATGTAATGACGCCCCAGGGCCGGATTAAGGTCCACCTGGTGTGACGTCACCAGCGAATGGATTAATCGTTATGCTCGGTTTCTGTTCACGGTCCTGAATCGAGCATTTGCAGCATTTTCCAATCTTTACCTCCGTTACTTGCGTTACCTCTGAAGAACTAACTTGGATTAAACACTGTAAAATAAATCTGGCAGCTGTGATTGACAGAATAATTATGTTAAAATACAGTTAAAATGTAGTAAACCACTTTACAGAACAACCTGAACATTTCACAGTTTAAAATGGTTGTAATTTACACGCTGGCACTGTAAAAATCTGTTGTTTACTTTATAAGGTATTTGTTAATCACATAGTAACTACAGAAGGGCACAAAACTACTGTATTGTCTTTTAAATAAATTAAAACCTTTTACTGTATATTTTACAGTTAATATTTGTTAATCAATGAACATTTTATTTCTGTAGCATTTTTACAGTATTTTACTGTTTAAATTACTGACATTTTTTACAGTGTGCAATGAACTGAAATTGTTGATAAAGTGATAGTTCACCCCAAACTGAACAATCTCTCATCATTTACTCACCAATGTCAAAGAAAGAAAGTGAAACACCTCTGGGACGGCACGAGGGGAGTCAATTATAAGATCAGTTTCATTTTTGGGTGAAATATCCCTTTAAACTTTTATGGAATAATAAAACAATTATAATAAACTGTGGAAACAGACATGATTGTACAATTGTAACAATGTGATTTGATATTGTTCATTGTGTTTTGTCAGTATCTTCATGTTCCTTCCAAACACATGTTTGTTGTGGATCCTGCAGTTGCTGAATCTGACATGGAGAGTCTCAGAACTGCATCCCAAAAATTAGCCCATATTACATGACACACAAACACACGATAAATCCTTCTAAAACATGTACACTTGTAAAGTTACATTTTCTTTCGGACATTTTGTGTGTAAATTGTTTCAAACACAGACAATACTTCAGAATGCGGCTGAAGCGACTCGGAAAGGAAGAGTGGGGGAACATTCAGTGGAGGTCTGCTCATATTTCACACACAGTCCAAGAAGATGCAACGAGTTGTGGGATGTTTGTCTTACAGGTCATCTTTAATGAAAAGATGAAGCTTTCAAAACTGTGATGAAATCTGATCAACTGCTCACTTTAGACATTGTTCTCACTGATATAAAGTCTCTAATGGACATGAATGAACCATCTGTATCTTTTATAAGCTCTGCTGCTGTAACAAACGTTAAATAAACTGTGAACAGTTTCCTGAGATTCCACAGACATTCAACATCATCTAAAGAGCAAATCACAGAACAGAGAAGGGAGATGGCAGAGGACATGGCATCAGGTTAACTGCTCAAAAATCACTGAAACATTTTGTGTCATAGCATTTAAATCAGTTAATGTGAGCTAAACATTTGTGTTCATTATTCTATAGAAATGTCCATTTTACAATGAAAAGAAGACTTCTGCTCTATCTGTGCTTTGAGAGACCTCCCTAAAGGGACAAGCACAGACATCATTGACGGGGTTTTGCTCATGTCGTCTTTAGCATACATTATTTTTGCCATTTTTGTTGGATTAGAAGAGACCATGTCTGATATATATGAATAGAGTGGCATGTCCTGACATATACACAGGGGGAAACGTGTGTTAAAACAGCACATGGTAACCAGGGCCTTGTTTCCCGTAAGCCTCATATAAGCAGTTAAGCAGCAATTCTTCATTGTCTTGTGATTAGTATTAATATATTAGTTGAATTTGTGCTGGTCA
>NW_026265672.1:0-5583 GCF_025860055.1 Xyrauchen texanus
AAAGAACATGTTACCCCCTTGAAGAAGAGAGAAATATTGGGAAGAGTAAAACTGAGAAACTGATGAGAGGAAAAGAGTGTTTGTGAGAGTTTGTAGTTTTTAAAACAGTGTTTAATTGCTGTTGTGTTTTAGTGTCATTCATGGAGAATCTCCTGAATCCAGCTGTGTGTCCATGAAGAGTGACCGGTCAATGGATCATCCACCTAAATTCAGTTCAGGAGCCCCTTGTGCTGATGTGAGGTGAGGACTCTCATGTTGACTGACAGTATGAACGTGTACACCACAGTCTGAGGGACCATTAGAAAGAATCCAGTGTAAAAAATATAAATCTAAAAGGAAATATGCAATTATAATAAAAATAATGAGTCCTTCTACAGCTGATTGCTTTACTGTAACAGTTTCATTGGCATCTCTTCACAAGAGCTCATCTTTATACTGTACAGTAATATCATGTGAACATGACAGAGATGATCAGACATGACAAGAGATTGTTCCTCAGGTTTATCACAGGACATACAGTCTGCTGGAGATCACAATGTTACTAAAAAGGACATGTTGACTATATGTTACAGTATGTTTCCACCTGTGCTACAGTAATCTGTGTCTGATGAAGAATATGTTGTAGGGATATGTGTTGACACTTTTTCACTTTTGTTTGACAGTATTTCAGTGACACTTAAAAACTGAAGAAATTGTCTCGTACTACATTGAATACTGACACAATAAAGAGGCTGTTTATGTTTTTAAAGGAATTCTGGTCTCTGTAAAAAATACAAGATCCTTAAAACTTCCAGTGATCTTGTAATCAGTTGCAATTGCATGGGGCCCCGGACGTCGAGAGGGCCCCCACACCGTAGGAAAGCTCATCAAAAGCGCTTGAAGTGACATGATGTTCTGGGTACACACGTGAACACGCCGTTGTCAGCGCCTCAGAGCGGTTCACGTTAGAAGCTGCTGGGTTGTTCCAATGAACACGTGCTGGATCTAACATCCTTGACTGCTGCACCGCGTCTCTGTGTTTCTTCAGTGTGTCACGCAGTGACCGTGTAATGAGGCAGACGAGAATGAGGATCTAAGTGCAGCTTTTAATGAACACAAAAGATGAACACGGTAACTCAGAGTGTAAAGAAAAACCAAGAACAGGGCTTAGAACAAGACATGAATACATTCAACAACTGACAACCGGTGAGCAAACAAACAGAGCTTTAAATACACAAAGGACTAATGACAAATTAAACACAGGTGAGGACAACAGGAGACAGCTGGCAGTGATGTGGTTAGGGAATTATGGGAAGTGTAGTCCATGGGAAACATTAATTGATGGTTATAATATTAATAAATACCAACTAATTTCCAAAATGTTACTGGTGAAGTAGATTCTTGCACACCCTGTTTACAAAAAACAACAACAACTGGAAAACATCATTCATTATAATTAACTAGATTTTTATTTCATTAAACATTTTGAATGTACTTTGCTACAACGGCTTATAGGATGAATTTAAAATTATGATTTAAAAATAAATTTTACGTAATTTAAGCATCTATTTTCTAAATGGGGCCCCGGGTTGGTCGGTTGCTCGGGGCCTCAGAAATCGTAATCCCGCCCCTGCTTGTAATGTCCCGTTATGTCGTGTTTTGTGTTCTGAATGATCAAATAAAACACACGTCCTCACTGCAGCTTCAGGATTTCTCAGTTCATTAAAAATGAAAATTGTGTCATAATTCACTCACCCTCATGCAGAAGACACAAAAGCAGATGTTTGAATGAATATGGTGAGTGGTCTTGTTAATACAAAGGCAGAGTGACTCACTTTAAAACTTAAAATAAAAGTATAAATGTGTAATTTTTCACTGTAAATCTTGACGTCTGTTGTGCATTCATGAGTGCTGTGAGAGATGTTTGTTCACAGCGGCTCGAGTGTTTATGTGAGAACTTATGTTGATGTTAGTGACATTGCAAGTTCTCATGTGACATATAATATATAAGACACATCATTAAATGTGTTTTATTGCACTGGATGTTGAAATTATGTTTCAGATTACTAAAAAAACACATGAACTAAACTCTGTTTAATTGCTGTTTTAGTGTCATTCATGGAGAATCTCCTGAACCCAGCTGTGTGTCCATGAAGAGTGACGGGTCAATGAGGCGTCCAATTACCTTCAGTTCAGGAGAGTCTTTGATCAACTACAGAAACAAACAGGATGAATCAGAGTCAACTGCTGGGAAAGTGCCATTGGACTCCATTTTTGTGGTGTGTGTGTGTGTGTGTGTGTGTGTGTGTGTGTGTGTGTGAGAGAGAGTGAGAGAGAGAGAGAGAGAGAGAGAGAGAGAGAGAGAGAGTTTAGTATAGGCTGTTTTTTTAAATACACACTGTCTCATACAGCTTCACAATAATCTTAATAACACACACACACACACACACACACACACACACACACACACACTGATGAATTCAAGACAACTAAAGCACAAATAAAATGAGTGGTGATTCTTGTCCACTGATCCTTCAGTTCCTCTCTGTTACTGAATGAAGTTTGTTGTTTGAATGTTCACTGATTTCAGGAACTTGAGCACAAAATCATCTCTCTGATGAAGAAAGAGCTGAAGAGTTTCAAGAGACTACTGATCTCAGATTCCCCAGCATGCTCTGAGAGAGAGGAGGAGGATGATGAAGGTCAGAGCAGAGTCAGAGAGGGGTTTCTGAAGATCACACTGCACGTCCTGAAGAAGATGAAGCAGACAGACCTCGCTAACACACTTCAAACCAGTAAGAGCTCGCGACTCACGCCACTATTACATCACGCCACCTTCAGAGGAAACACACAGTGTCTGGATTCACTCAATATTAGTGAAAGAAAATAAACTTCATGTCTAATGACCATTAAACATCAACATCAATTATAATTCCCATTTCTTTTCCTCTTTACATCAGAACTGATTTCTGTGCATCAACAAAAACTCAAAACAAAACTAAAAGAGAAATTCCAGAGAATTACTGAAGGAATGTCAAATCAAAGCAGCTCAACACTTGTGAATGAGATCTACACAGAGCTGTACATCACAGAGGGAGGGAGTGCAGAGATCAATAATGAACATGAGGTGAGACAGATTGAGACAGCATCCAGGAGAGCAGAGACACAGGAAACACCAATCAAATGCAATGACATCTTTAAAGCCTTACCTGGACAACACAAAGCCATCAGAACTGTGCTGACTAAAGGAGTTGCTGGAATTGGGAAAACTGTCTCTGTGCAGAAGTTCATTGTGGACTGGACTGAAGGAAAAGCAAATCAGGATGTTCACTTCATATTTCCACTTCCTTTCAGAGAGCTCAATCTGATGAAGCACAAAAATATCAGTTTGATGGATCTTCTTCATCAGTTTTTCACAGATACAAAAGAACTGAGAGAATTGAAAACATTCCTTGATGACTACAAAGTCATTTTCATTTTTGATGGTCTGGATGAGTGTCGACTTCCTCTAGATTTCCAGAACAATGATATTTTGTGTGATGTGACAGAATCGGCCTCAGTGGATGTGCTGCTGACCAACCTCATCAAGGGGAATCTGCTTCCTTCTGCTCTGCTCTGGATCACCTCTCGACCAGCAGCAGCCAATCAGATTCCTCCTGAGTGTGTTGACCAGCTCACAGATGTACTGAGGCTTCAATGACCCTCAGAAGGACGAGTATTTCAGGAAGAGAATAAAAGATGAGCGTCTGGCCAACAGAATCATCACACACATGAAATCATCAAGAAGCCTGTACATCATGTGTCACATACCAGTCTTCTGTTGGATTTCAGCCACTGTTCTCCAGAGACTGTTGAGTGAAGCAGAGAGTGCAGAGATCCCCAAGACTCTCACTCAAATGTTCACACACTTCCTGATCTTTCAGAGCAAACTGAAGAGCCAGAAGTATGATGGGAAATGTGAGGTGGATCTTCAGCAGGCTAGAGAGAGGATTCTGTCTCTGGGAAAACTGGCTTTTCAACAGCTGGAAAAAGGGAACCTGATCTTCTATGAGGAGGACCTGAGAGAGTGTGGCATTGATGTCAGAGAAGCGTCAGTGTACTCGGGAGTTTGTACCCAAATCTTCAGAGAGGAGTTTGGACTGCACCTGGGGAAGGTGTTCAGCTTTGTGCATCTGAGCATTCAGGAGTTTCTCGCTGCTCTGTATGCTTTTCTTTCCTTTTATCAACAGAAATCAGGTCTCTTCAGTAAGTTTAAGTCATCTATGAGTGATCTCCTGAAGAGTGAAGTGGACAAGGCCTTACAGAGTGAGAACGGACACCTGGACCTTTTCATTCGATTCCTTCTGGGTCTCTCACTGAAGTCCAATCAGACAATCTTACAAGATCTACTGACACAGACAGGAAGCAGCTCTGACAGCAAACAGGAAATAGTTGAGTACATTAAGATGAAGATCAGGAAGAATCCCTCTCCAGAGAAATCCATCAATCTGTTCCACTGTCTGAATGAACTCGATGATCATTCTCTAGTGCAGGAAGTACAAACATACGTGAACAGAACAGATATCAATTGTCTCTCTGGAGTCCGTCTCTCTCCTGCTCAGTGGTCAGCTCTGGTGTTTGTGTTGCTGAACTCAGAAGAGAAGCTGGATCAGTTTAATCTGAGGAAATATGATCCATCACATGAATGTCTTCTGAGACTGCTGCCGGTGATCAAAGCATCCAGAAAAGCTGAGTGAGTAATTTAGTGTTTTAAACTCACTTTATTGAAATTAAATAGCAGAGGTTAGATTTTAATGTATTTTGTTTGACTAGAAACAACCCCTTATAATATTTTGATGTTTGTTTGGTTTCATGTGTTACTTTTTATATTTTTACCTTCATTTTAAACAGACATTGTAGCCAAATAGATTCAAAATGTTTAATGCAAAGTTAATAATCTAGTTTAATAAAACAAAAACATGTTTTCTACAGTTTTCCACTAAATAAATACAAAACGATACTTTATTTACTTTATACTGATACTTTATCATTTTTATTTATGCTTCCACATACAATAATAGACATCAGCCTCATAAATAAATCATTATTTACCGGCATATATTTTTACTAAAACATTTCTTTAATGAACATGATGTGCAAAAACCCAGTTAAATATGATATAATACTGAATTATTATTGGGGGTATCAGTCAAGTTTATTATTATAATTCTGAATAATTATTACTATTATTTTAAGGCTTTGATTGTTTTATACTTTATTAATTTATTTGTCATATTGTAGCTTCCTTTATTCCTGCAATGTTTATTTTACACAGTTTTTCTGTTTCTGTTTTGATAATCCTTTAATGGATTTGACTAAAAACAATGTTAAATTACGTTATACTGTAATATATAAAATTGCATTAAGATATGAATAATATAGCGATCAATATTTATTTAGATTGGTAATGAATTATTAGTTTAGACGGCTTTATGTCAAGTGTTTAACTTTGTTAATTTGGTGGTAAATATTGTGTTATCATCTGTAGGTAATGTTTTCATCTAAGTGTAATCAATAGATGTTTGACTTCATGCAGCGCTGTGTGATCAGATCCAATCAGAGTTT
>NW_026265673.1:0-5579 GCF_025860055.1 Xyrauchen texanus
TGCCAAAATAACTCTTGGATAAAAATACGTTACCTGTTATGTTAATGTACTTGCATTTATAAAAAAAGAAGATATAATAACATTTATTAAATTTCTGTTTTTTATTGCCAAGTATGCTTACACATACAAGGAATTTGTCTTGGTGACAGGAGCTTCCAGTCTACAACAATACAAACAATACCAAAAACAGCAGCAAGACATAGGTAATTAAAACAAAAAAGAACACAATATAAATAATTATACATATACGTACATACACTCACCTTCATACATAACCACATACACACACGGAGTGCAAATCTATTACAATCTGTTATATAAAGAACAAAAAACTGTATATTATGTACAGAGCAATGTAAGTAATGGCAGAAGTGGATATGTTGGATAATATAAATTAGAATTAAACTGTGTATTGCACATCATTATTGCTCAATGGGGCAATTTAATTGTTCATTAGATGGATGGCCTGAGGGAAAAAACTGTTCCTGTGTCTGACGGTTCTGGTGTTCAGAGCTCTGAGCGCCGGCCAGAAGGCAACAGTTCAAAAGGTAGTGGGCAGGGTGAGTGGGGTCCAGAGTGATTTTACCAGCCTTTTTCCTCACTCTGGAAGTGTATAGTTCTTGAAGGGGGGCAGGGGCAACCAATAATCCTCTCAGCAGACCGAACTGTCCTTTGTAGTCTTCTGATGTCTGATTTCGTAGCTGCACCAAACCAGACAGTTATTGAAGTGCAGAGGACAGACTCAATGACTGCTGAGTAGAACTGTTTCAGCAGCACTGGTGGCAGGTTGAACTTCCTCAGCTGGCGAAGGAAGTACAACCTCTGCTGGGCCTTTTTCACAATGGAGTCGATGTGTATCTCCCACTTCAGGTCCTGTGAGATGGTAGTGCCCAGGAACCTGAATGACTCCACTGCTGCCACAGTGCTGTTTAGAATGGTGAGGGGGACAATGTTGGGGTGTTCCTCCTAAAGTCCACAATCATCTCCACTGTTTTGAGCGTGTTCAGCTCCAGGTTGTTTTGACTGCACCAGAAAGCCAGCCGTTCAACCTCCTTTCTATATGCAGACTCATCATCATCTCGGATGAGGCCGATGACAGTGGTGTCGATCTGCAAACTTCAGGAGCTTGACAGAGGGGTCCTTGGTGGTGCAGTCATTGGTGTACAGGGAGAAGAGTAGTGGGAGAGCACACATCCCTGGGGGCACCAGTGCTGATGGTACAGGTGGTGGAAGTGAATTTTCCCTGCCTCACAAGCTGCTGCCTGTCCGTCAGAAAGCTGGTAATCCACTGACAGGTAGAGGTGGGAACAGGGAGTTGGTTTAACTTAGTCCGGAGTATATCTGGTATGATTGTGTTGAAAGCCGAGCTGAAGTCCACAAAAGGATCCTTACGTATGTCCCGGTCTGTCCAGATGTTGCAGGATATGATGCAAACCCATGTTGACTGCATCATCCACAGACCTGTTTGCTCGATAAGCAAATTGAAGGGGGTCCAGAAAGGGTCCAGTGATGTCCTTCAGGTGGGCCAACACCAGTCTCTCAAATGACTTCATGACCACAGACGTCAGGGCGACAGGTCTGTAGTCATTAAGTCCTGTGATTTTGGGTTTCTTAGGGATGGGGATAATAACGGAGCGTTTGAAGCAGCATGGGACTTCACACTGCTCCAGTGATCTATTGAAGATCTGAGTGAAGAGGGGGGCCAGTTGGTCAGCACAGGAACGAAGGCACGCTGGTGAGATGCCATCTGGGCCTGGAGCCTTCCTTGACCTTTGCTTCCGAAAGACACGGCACACATCGTCTTCACAGATCTTGAGTGCAGGTAGTGTAGCAGGAGGGGGGAGGAGGGGGGTTGCAGGAGGTGTTAATGGTTGTGTGAAATGAAGGTCCATGTGCATGTGGGGTGTGAATTTGGGCCTTTCAAATCTGCAATAGAACACATTCAGGTCGTCAGCCAGTCGTTGGTCCGCCACAGGGTTGGGGGTAGGAGTCCTGTAATTAGTAAGTTGTTTCAGGCCACTCCACACTGATGCAGGGTCGTTAGCTGAAAACTTGTTTTTCAGCTTTTCAGAGTAGCTTCTTTGTCCCATTCAGTGTGTGAATGGCCCCCCTAAATTTGGAATGTATCGCACCAAACAATTTTGTGTGCAATGCGCAGTTTGTCCTGTGGGTGGCAGTAATGAAAATCCTCCCTAAATTTGGAATGGGATCACGCCAATCAATTTTGGGTGCAATGCGTAGTTTGTCCTGTGGGTGGCATTAATGAAAATAAAGTTATTTATTGTGCCATAACATTTATGTCGAGAGGAAACCGTATGCAGAGACCACGCACTTCAGAGAGAGGCTGCACATCTTTTCCCAAAAAAGGAGGCGGCAAGATGGCGCCGAGTTAAAAGGAAATTTGTAGCGCTCTTGTTTTCATATGCAGGACTTTGTTTTTTTGAACATCTATGCTCAAGTTTATCTGTAATATGCAGTGAAAGCTTAATATACCCTCTTTAGACCAAATTATAACGATAGCCGGTCCCGTCTTCCTTAAGTTTTGGTAAATTTATTTTCTCGCACAATCAAGAGGCTTGCTTGCTTGCTAAAGACATGTGTGATGAAATGGAGACAGCCTAGGTGAGGCTTTTGCTAACAGCGACAACTTGAAGGTGCACAACTATGCAAGATGCCTTGAACCACAGTTTGGGGCTTTCCCTGACACTCCTAGTAAGTCCCCTGCTCAGAAGAAAAATCGAATCGACTCTCCCGACGCTGTATCTAATGCTGTATTGTTGACAGCCATTGAAAAATTGAGCAGGCTGCAAGAAGAATCATTGATTAAGCTGCAATCAGTCGAGATATCTGTGAAAGAAAACACAGCCTGGATTTGTAAGCTTACTTGCTCGCTTGAAGCTATGAGTAAGCAGGTGGAACACGTGACCGAGAAGGTGATCAATTTACAGACAAAGGTTGCGATGTTAGAAAGTGAGAACAAAGTTCTCAAAGAGAAATGCTGCAACTTCGATGGTTACAAACGCAGATGGATCCTCCGTGTAGGCGGGATTCCTGAGCGTGAAGGGGAGAATGTTAAGATGGTCATCGTTGATTTATTCAGAAATCTCTCTCCGAAAGTCCAAAGTCTGGTACCGTTAATCCTCGACGCATCATCGTGCAATTTCTATCCCGCACATGTCGCGATGCAATATGGACATCAGCCAAAAGTTCCGAACTTTTGAAACAAGAGAGAATCCGTATCTTGGAAGATCTGACACAAGAGGACAAAGAGGCAAGAAATAAACTTTGGCCGCTAGTGGAAAAGGCAAGGAAGGAAAGAAAGCTGGATTTAATGGATCTGTTGCGTTCATTAACGGGAAAAGAATTTCCGTTCACGACATATAGTGTGGCATTGCAAGCTTACTAAACATGCCACGCCTTCTTTTTTATTTATTTATTAATTATTTTTTTTATATAATATAATATGGAATAAGAAATATATATGTATATTTTTATATTTAATATAAGTTATTATAATTTCTACCATTTCGACTGTTTTTTTTTTTGTTTTTGTACGGGTCAACAATAGGGTATTTCTGCCTTATTGCACTTGGATTGGAGGTTTGAACCCAAAGTCTTGCATATCCTTTAAGAAGGGTTAAGTTTTAAGACTCTTTGTAGTCTGTACTGTTCTAATCTAATGTTCTCGTTAAGTTTTTCTTGTTTTTCATTGAATGTTCGGGGACTACGTGATATTAACAAACGAAAAGCCTTATTTTTGTTTTGTAAATCTAAGAAAAGGAAATATACTTTCTGCAAGAATCGCATTCTTGTGTAGAGGATGAAAAGCTCTGGCGTAACCAGTGGGGGAGCACTGTTTTGTTCTGTCATGGGTCCAGTTCATCAGGAGGGGTCGCTGTGTTACTTAAGAGAGGGTTTAAAGGAAAGGTCACTGAATCTTTTCCTCAGGGATAGGGAGATGGTTCATTTTAGTGACCCATATAGATAGTAGTATTTTTATAATGGTTAACATATATGGGTTCAACAGATCTTCGTTAAATGTAGCTCTATTTGATGATATCATTTCTAAAACAATTCATCTAAAAATGAAATATCCTTCTGAATTTGTTTTATTTGGTGGTGATTTTAACGAGGCGCCTGATTTGATTGCTGATAGACATCCACCAAGAAGGGTTTCTGATGGTGCTAACCCCCTTGTAGGAAAACTTTGTCAGAGTTTAAACTTATTCGATGCGTATAGATACTTACATCCTGGTAGTTCCACGTACACCTGGTTTAAATCAGATTTTTCTCAAAAATCACGACTAGATCTGTGGCTGATATCTGACTGTTTATTACCTTTTTTTAGTTCTGCAGAAAATTCACCCTCACCTTTAACAGACCATGCAGCCATTGACGTTGTTCTAACATCAGACAGAATAAGGCAAAAAAACAAGTTAAACCCTGGCCACTGAAGTTAAATTGCTCTTTTCTTTTATCTAATTCATATTGTCAGGAACATTAAATCTCTGTCTGGTGTCTCGGCCATCACTAAATGGGAGCAGTTTAAGTTTGAATGCAGGAAATTCTCTGTTAAATTTGGAAAAAAGAGAATGATGGAAAAAAACAAGGAGTTTTCAAATTTATTAAAAAGATGAGTGAGATCCTGAAGAACACAACTCTTAGTGATGATGACAAGGAATCCAAAATATTTTAGATGACATTTATTTAGAAAAAGCAAGGGGTGCGTTTATCAGATCAAGAGCGAAATGGCTCGAGTTTGGAGAGAAAAATTCTACTAATTTTTTAATCTAGAAAAGAAACATACAAGCAATAAGAAAATGTCATCTATTTACATTAATAATAATTTAATTAATGACCCTTATTTGATATCCTCTCATGTTTTTGAGTTTTACAAAAAACTTTATTCCTCCTAATTTGACCCTCATGCTTCATCTGTTTTCTTTAGTAGGATTCAATCTGTGATTCCCAAAATGAATAATTACAACAGAGAGCTCTGCGAGAAACCTTTTACTAAAGATGATCTTTATAATATAGTGAAAAGAATGCCAAACAGTAAATCTCCAGGGCCCGATGGCTTACCTCTTGAGTTCTTCAAAGTCTTCTGGGGCTCTATTAAAGACCTTCTCTATGAAGCGCTTATGAATGTGCTGTGAATGGCGCATTGGCAGAATCAATGAAGCAGGGTCTCATATCCCTCATACCCAAACCTAATAAAGAATTAAAACACCTAGATAATTGGTGCCCAATCACTCTCTTAAATTCAGATTATAAGTTATTGGCATCCATATATTCAGATAAGCTCAAACCTTGTTTAGCTGATATTATTTCTAGCACCCAATCTGGTGTTTTAAAAGGAAGGCACATCTCCAACAACATTAGATTAATTTGAGACATTCTAGATTATTCTGAATTAGTTAACAAAGAGGCTATTATCTTTTTTATTGACTTTTATAAAGCCTTCAACACTTTTATCTTTGAAGCACTGTCTAAATTTGGTTTTGTTAGTTCATTTATAAATATGATATGCACTCTTTATAATGGTATTAATAGTTCTGTTTCTTTAGCTTCTGGCACTT
>NW_026265674.1:0-67476 GCF_025860055.1 Xyrauchen texanus
GGCCTGTAGCGCCACCTATGGGCGAATGTGGGCCATTCTTGGTTTGGGGGTACCGTTGGCATGGAGTATCAATGTGCCAATTTAGAAAATTTTTGACCAGTGACTTTTTGAGCTATTGGGGCTCAAGGAGAAGAAGAATAATAATAAATATAGCTGCAAGCAGCAATGCGGATTCCTCCTCAAAATGGCAAATCATTTCAAATTGATCAGTAGAGGGTTGGGGTTAAACCCTCTCAATGGATGAATCCAAAAACATGCATTTCTGTCTGAATCCTAAACGAAACATTTTCAGTCTACAGGAAAATCCATCATACCTTATGGATCCTTGAGGCGTTTTTGTTCCCAATGAGAAATGAGGCATGTACACCAAGATTCAAAAGAATTGGTTAAATGGCGTGGAAATGGTATCACTTTGAAAATATTTTTGGGGGCGTGGCCTGTAGCGCCTCCTATGGGCAAATGTGGGTCATTCTTGGTTTGTGGGTTCCTGTTGGCCTGTAGTATCAATGTACATAATTAGAAAATATTTGACCAGAAAATGGGACTTTTGGGAATTACCTGTAGCGCTCCCTAGGGGTGAATGTTGGCCATTCTTGGTTTGAGGGTTCCTGTTGACCTGTAGTATCAATGTACCAAATTAGAACATTTTTGACCATAAAATGGGAATTTCAGCGTGGCCTCTAGTGCCCCCTAGGGGCTGAATGTTGGCCATTCTTTGTTTGTGGGTTCCTGTTGGCCAGTAGTATCAATGTACCATATTAGAAAATTTTTGACCAGAAAACGAAATTTTGGGAGTGGCCTGTAGCGCCCCTAATGGCGTAATGTGGGCCATACTTGGTTTGTGGGTTCCTGTTGGCCTGTAGTATCAATGTACCAAATTATAACTTTTTGACCAGAAAATGGGAATTTCGGCTTGGCCTCTAGCGCCACCTAGTGGTGAATGTCGGTCATTCTTGGTTTGTGGATTCCTTTTGGCCTGTACTATTAATGTACCAAATTAGAACATTTTTGACCAGAAAATGGGAATTTCGGCATGGCCTGTAGTGCTCCCTAGGGCTTAATGTTGGCCATTCTTGGTTTGAGGGTTCCTGTTGACCTGCAGTATCAATGTACCAAATTAGAACGCTTTTGACCAGAAAACGAAATTTTGGAGTAGCCTGTAGCTCCCTAAGGGCTTAATGTGGGCCACACTTGGTATGTGGGTTCCTGTTGGCCTGTAGTATCAAAGTACCAAATTAGAAAATTTTTGACCAGAAAATGGGAATTTTGGCTTGTCCTGTAGTGCTCCCTAGTGGCTAATGTCGGTCATTCTTGGTTTGTGGATTCCTGTTGGCCTGTACTATTCTTGTACCGAATTAGAACATTTTTGACCAGAAAATGGGAATTTTGGCTTGTCCTGTAGTGCCCCTAGTGGCGTATGTCGGTCATTCTTGGTTTGTGGATTCCTGTTGGCCTGTACTATTAATTTACCAAATTAGAACATTTTTGACCAGAAAATGGAATTTTGGCATGGCCATTCTTTGCACAGTACTTCAGAGTGATGTCATCTTTAAGCATGTTAGGTTTGAAAAACCATCAGTCAAAATTACATTTGATTTATTGACACGTATATATTGTTAAAATTTGGACATTTACATAAACACGCTCCTTTCAGCCATTTTGTATCAGTATTCATTTTTCCTAAGTAATGTTTTCAAGGATGTCCATTCTACACATGTGTACCAAATTTCAAGTCAATTGGAGCTACGGTTCAGGAGAAGAAGAGTTTTGTAGGTTTTCGCAAATTTTCAACGTCACGGGAAAATCCATCATGGCGGAAGTTATGGGTTCTTGAGGCTTTTTTGTTCCCCATGAGGAATGAGGCATGTACACCAAATTTCAGAAGATTTGGACAAATGGCGTGGAAATTGTATCACTTTGAATTTTGTTTTTTTGGGCGTGGCCTGTAGCGCCACCTATGGGCTGAATGTGGGCCATTCTTGGTTTGGGGGTACCCGCTGGCATGGAGTATCAATGTGCCAATTTAGAAAATTTTTGACCAGTGACTTTTGAGCTATTGGGGCTCAAGGAGAATAATAATAATAATAATAATAATAATAATACATAGACTCACAGTAATAATAATAATAATAATAATAATAATAAAACCATCAATTACAATAGATTCCTCCTACGGAGGAATCTAATAATAATAATATAAATAAATATAGCTGCAAGCAGCAATGCGATTCCTCCTCAAAATGGCAAATCATTTAAAATTGATCAGTAGATGGTTGGGGATAAACCCTCCCAATTAAGGAATTCAAAAAACATGTCTTTGTCTGAATCCTAAACTGAAACATTTTCAATGTACAGGAAAATCCATACCGGACCTTATGGATCCTTGAGGCTTTTTTGTTCCCAATGAGAAATGAGGCATGTACACCAAGTTTCAGAAGAATTGGACAAATGGCGTGGAAATGGTATCACTTTGAAAATATTTTTTGGGGCGTGGCCTGTAGCGCCACCTATGGTCGAATGTGGGCCATTCTTGGTTTGTGGGTTCCTGTTGGCCTGTAGTATCAATGTACAAAATTAGAAAATATTTGACCAGAAAATGGGAATTTTGGAGTGGCCTGTAGCTTCCCTAGGGGCTGAATGTGGGCCATTCTTGGTTTGTGGGTTCCTGTTGGCCTATGGAATCAATGTACCAAATTAGAAAATGTTTGACCAGAAAATGGGAATTTTGGAGTGGCCTGTAGTGCTCCCTAGGGGCTTAATGTTGGCCATTCTTGGTTTGTGGGTTCCTGTTGGCATGTAGTATCAATGTACCAAATTAGAACATTTTTGACCAGAAAACGGAATTTTGGCGTGGCCTTTAGCGTCCCTAGTGGCTTAATGTCGCCCATTCTTGGTTTGTGGGTTCCTGTTGGCCTGTAGTACCATTGTACCAAATTAGAACATTTTAGACCAGAAAATGGGAATTTCGGCATGGCCTGTAGCTCCCTAGGGGCTTAATGTTGGCCATTCTTTACGCAGTACTTCAGAGTGATGTCATCTTGAAGCATGTTAGGTTTGAAAACCATCAGTCAAAATTACATTTGATTTATTGACACGTATATATTGTTAAAATTTGGACATTTACATAAACACGCCCCTTTCAGCCATTTTGTATCGTATTCATTTTTCCTAAGTAACGTTTTCAAAGACTTCAATTCTACACATGTGTACCAAATTTCAAGTCAATTGGAGCTACGGTTCAGGAGAAGAAGAGTTTTGTAGGTTTTCGCAAATTTTCACCGTACGGGAAAATCCATCATGGCGGAAGTTATGGGTTCTTGAGGCTTTTTGTTCCCCATGAGAAATGAGGCATGTACACCAAGTTTCAGAAGATTTGGACAAATGGCGTGGAAATGGTATCACTTTGAAAATATTTTTTTTGGGCGTGGCCTGTAGCGCCACCTATGGGCGAATGTTGACCATTCTTGGTTTGGGGGTACCGTTGGCATGGACTATCAATGTGCCAATTTAGAAAAGTTTTGACCAGTGACTTTTTGAGCTATTTGGGCTCAAGGAGAATAATAATAATAATAATAAATATAGCTGCAAGCAGCAATGCGGATTCCTCCTCAAAATGGCAAATCATTTAAAATTGATCAGTAGATGGTTGGGGATAAACCCTCCCAATTGATGAATTCAAAAAACATGTCTTCTGTCTGAATCCTAAACGAAACATTTTCAATGTACAGGAAAATCCATACCAGACCTTATGGATCCTTGAGGCTTTTTTGTTCCCAATGAGAAATGAGGCATGTACACCAAGTTTCAGAAGAATTGGACAAATGGCGTGGAAATGGTATCACTTTGAAAATATTTTTTGGGGGCGTGGCCTGTAGCGCCTCCTATGGGCAAATGTGGGTCATTCTTGGTTTGTGGGTTCCTGTTGGCCTGTAGTATCAATGTACATAATTAGAAAATATTTGACCAGAAAATGGGAATTTTGGAGTGGCCTGTAGCGCCCCTAGGGGCTGAATGTGGGCCATTCTTGGTTTGTGGGTTCCTGTTGGCCTGTAGAATCAATGTACCAAATTAGAAAATGTTTGACCAGAAAATGGGATTTTTGGAATTACCTGTAGCTCCCTAATGGCTGAATGTTGGCCATTCTTGGTTTGTGGGTTCCTGTTGGCATGTAGTATCAGTGTACCAAATTAGAACATTTTTGACCAGAAAATGGGAATTTTGGCATGGCCTTTAGCGCTCCCTAGTGGCTGAATGTCGGCCATTCTTGGTTTGTGGGTTCCTGTTGGCCTGTAGTACCATTGTACCAAATTAGAACATTTTAGACCAGAAAATGGGAATTTCGGCATGGCCTGTAGCGCCCCTAGGGGCTGAATGTTGGCCATTCTTTGCACAGTACTTCAGAGTGATGTCATCTTGAAGCATGTTAGGTTTGAAAAACCATCAGTCAAAATTACATTTGATTTATTGACACGTATATATTGTTAAAATTTGGACATTTACATAAACACGCCCCTTTCAGCCATTTTGTATCGTATTCATTTTTCCTAAGTAACGTTTTCAAAGACTTCAATTCTACACATGTGTACCAAATTTCAAGTCAATTGGAGCTACGGTTCAGGAGAAGAAGAGTTTTGTAGGTTTTCGCAAATTTTCACCGTACGGGAAAATCCATCATGGCGGAAGTTATGGGTTCTTGAGGCTTTTTGTTCCCCATGAGAAATGAGGCATGTACACCAAGTTTCAGAAGATTTGGACAAATGGCGTGGAAATGGTATCACTTTGAAAATATTTTTTTGGGCGTGGCCTGTAGCGCCACCTATGGGCGAATGTTGACCATTCTTGGTTTGGGGGTACCCGTTGGCATGGACTATCAATGTGCCAATTTAGAAAAGTTTTGACCAGTGACTTTTTGAGCTATTTGGGCTCAAGGAGATAATAATAATAATAATAATAAATATAGCTGCAAGCAGCAATGCGGATTCCTCCTCAAAATGGCAAATCATTTAAAATTGATCAGTAGATGGTTGGGGATAAACCCTCCCAATTAAGGAATTCAAAAACATGTCTTTGTCTGAATCCTAAACGAAACATTTTCAATGTACAGGAAAATCCATACCGGACCTTATGGATCCTTGAGGCTTTTTTGTTCCCAATGAGAAATGAGGCATGTACACCAAGTTTCAGAAGAATTGGACAAATGGCGTGGAAATGGTATCACTTTGAAAATATTTTTTTGGGGCGTGGCCTGTAGCACCACCTATGGTCGAATGTGGGCCATTCTTGGTTTGTGGGTTCCTGTTGGCCTGTAGTATCAATGTACAAAATTAGAAAATATTTGACCAGAAAATGGGAATTTTGGAGTGGCCTGTAGCGCCCCTAGGGGCGAATGTGGGCCATTCTTGGTTTGTGGGTTCCTTTTGGCCTGTAGAATCAATGTACCAAATTAGAAAATGTTTGACCAGAAAATGGGAATTTCGGCATGGCCTGTAGCGCCCCCTAGGGGTGAATGTTGGCCATTCTTGGTTTGTGGGTTCCTGTTGGCCTGTAGTATCAATGTACCAAATTAGAACATTTTTGACCAGAAAACGGGAATTTTGGCGTGGCCTTTAGCGCCCCTAGTGGCTGAATGTCGGCCATTCTTGGTTTGTGGGTTCCTGTTGGCCTGTAGTACCATTGTACCAAATTAGAACATTTTAGACCAGAAAATGGGAATTTCGGCATGGCCTGTAGGCTCCCTAAGGGCTGAATGTTGGCCATTCTTTGCGCAGTACTTCAGAGTGATGTCATCTTGAAGCATGTTAGGTTTGAAAAACCATCAGTCAAAATTACATTTGATTTATTGACACGTATATATTGTTAAAATTTGGACATTTACATAAACACGCCCTTTCAGCCATTTTGTATCGTATTCATTTTTCCTAAGTAACGTTTTCAAAGACTTCAATTCTACACATGTGTACCAAATTTCAAGTCAATTGGAGCTACGGTTCAGGAGAAGAAGAGTTTTGTAGGTTTTCGCAAATTTTCACCGTACGGGAAAATCCATCATGGCAGAAGTTATGGGTTCTTGAGGCTTTTTTGTTCCCCATGAGAAATGAGGCATGTACACCAAGTTTCAGAAGATTTGGACAAATGGCGTGGAAATGGTATCACTTTGAAAATATTTTTTTTGGGCGTGGCCTGTAGCGCCACCTATGGGCGAATGTTGACCATTCTTGGTTTGGGGGTACCCGTTGGCATGGACTATCAATGTGCCAATTTAGAAAACTTTTGACCAGTGACTTTTGAGCTATTTGGGCTCAAGGAAGAAGAATAATAATAATAATAATAAATATAGCTGCAAGCAGCAATGCGGATTCCTCCTCAAAATAGCAAATCATTTAAAATTGATCAGTAGATGGTTGGGGATAAACCCTCCCAATTAAGGAATTCAAAAAAACATGTCTTTGTCTGAATCCTAAACGAAACATTTTCAATGTACAGGAAAATCCATACCGGACCTTATGGATCCTTGAGGCTTTTTTGTTCCCAATGAGAAATGAGGCATGAACACCAAGTTTCAGAAGAATTGGACAAATGGCGTGGAAATGGTATCACTTTGAAAATATTTTTTTGGGGAGTGGCCTGTAGCGCCCCCTAGGGGCGAATGTGGGCCATTCTTGGTTTGTGGGTTCCTTTTGGCCTGTAGAATCAATGTACCAAATTAGAAAATGTTTGACCAGAAAATGGGACTTTTGGGAATTACCTGTAAGCCCCCTAATGGCTGAATGTTGGCCATTCTTGGTTTGTGGGTTCCTGTTGGCCTGTAGTACCATTGTACCAAATTAGAACATTTTAGACCAGAAAATGGGAATTTCGGCATGGCCTGTAGCGCCCCCTAGGGGTGAATGTTGGCCATTCTTGGTTTGTGGGTTCCTGTTGGCCTGTAGTATCAATGTACCAAATTAGAACATTTTTGACCAGAAAACGGGAATTTTGGCGTGGCCTTTAAGCCCCCTAGTGGCTGAATGTCGGCCATTCTTGGTTTGTGGGTTCCTGTTGGCCTGTAGTACCATTGTACCAAATTAGAACATTTTAGACCAGAAAATGGGAATTTCGGCATGGCCTGTAGCGCCCCTAGGGGCTGAATGTTGGCCATTCTTTACGCAGTACTTCAGAGTGATGTCATCTTGAAGCATGTTAGGTTTGAAAAACCATCAGTCAAAATTACATTTGATATATTGACACGTATATATTGTTAAAATTTGGACATTTACATAAACACGCCCCTTTCAGCCATTTTGTATCGTATTCATTTTTCCTAAGTAACGTTTTCAAAGACTTCAATTCTACACATGTGTACCAAATTTCAAGTCAATTGGAGCTACGGTTCAGGAGAAGAAGAGTTTTGTAGGTTTTCGCAAATTTTCAACGTACGGAAAAATCCATCATGGCGGAAGTTATGGGTTCTTGAGGCTTTTTTGTTCCCCATGAGAAATGAGGCATGTACACCAAGTTTCAGGAGATTTGGACAAATGGCGTGGAAATGGTATCACTTTGAAAATATTTTTTTTGGGCGTGGCCTGTAGCGCCACCTATGGGCAAATGTTGGCCATTCTTTGTTTGTGGGTTCCTGTTGGCCAGTAGTATCAATGTACCATATTAGAAAATTTTTGACCAGAAAACGAAATTTTGGGAGTGGCCTGTATCGCCCCCTAATGGCGAATGTGGGCCATACTTGGTTTGTGGGTTCCTGTTGGCCTGTAGTATCAATGTACCAAATTATAACTTTTTTGACCAGAAAATGGGAATTTCGGCTTGGCCTCTAAGCCACCTAGTGGTGAATGTCGGTCATTCTTGGTTTGTGGATTCCTTTTGGCCTGTACTATTAATGTACCAAATTAGAACATTTTTGACCAGAAAATGGGAATTTCGGCATGGCCTGTAGTGCCCCCTAGGGGCGAATGTTGGCCATTCTTGGTTTGAGGGTTCCTGTTGACCTGCAGTATCAATGTACCAAATTAGAACGTTTTTGACCAGAAAACGAAATTTTGGAGTAGCCTGTAAGCGCCCCTAAGGGCTGAATGTGGGCCACACTTGGTATGTGGGTTCCTGTTGGCCTGTAGTATCAAAGTACCAAATTAGAAAATTTTTGACCAGAAAATGGGAATTTTGGCTTGTCCTGTAGTGCCCCCTAGTGGCGTATGTCGGTCATTCTTGGTTTGTGGATTCCTGTTGGCCTGTACTATTAATTTACCAAATTAGAACATTTTTGACCAGAAAATGGGAATTTTGGCATGGCCATTCTTTGCACAGTACTTCAGAGTGATGTCATCTTTAAGCATGTTAGGTTTGAAAAACCATCAGTCAAAATTACATTTGATTTATTGACACGTATATATTGTTAAAATTTGGACATTTACATAAACACGCCCCTTTCAGCCATTTTGTATCGTATTCATTTTTCCTAAGTAACGTTTTCAAGGATGTCCATTCTACACATGTGTACCAAATTTCAAGTCAATTGGAGCTACGGTTCAGGAGAAGAAGAGTTTTGTAGGTTTTCGCAAATTTTCAACGTACGGGAAAATCCATCATGGCGGAAGTTATGGGTTCTTGAGGCTTTTTTGTTCCCCATGAGGAATGAGGCATGCACACCAAATTTCAGAAGATTTGGACAAATGGCGTGGAAATTGTATCACTTTGAATTTTGTTTTTTTGGGCGTGGCCTGTAGCGCCACCTATGGGCGAATGTGGGCCATTCTTGGTTTGGGGGTACCCGTTGGCATGGAGTATCAATGTGCCAATTTAGAAAATTTTTGACCAGTGACTTTTTGAGCTATTGGGGCTCAAGGAGAATAATAATAATAGTAATAATAATAATAATAATAATAATAATAATAATAAAACCATCAATTACAATAGATTCCCTCCTACGGAGGAATCTAATAATAAATATAGCTGCAAGCAGCAATGCGGATTCCTCCTCAAAATGGCAAATCATTTAAAATTGATCAGTAGATGTTTGGGGATAAACCCTTCCAATTAAGGAATTCAAAAAAACATGTCTTTGTCTGAATCCTAAACGAAACATTTTCAATGTACAGGAAAATCCATACCGGACCTTATGGATCCTTGAGGCTTTTTTGTTCCCAATGAGAAATGAGGCATGTACACCAAGTTTCAGAAGAATTGGACAAATGGCGTGGAAATGGTATCACTTTGAAAATATTTTTTTGGGGCGTGGCCTGTAGCGCCACCTATGGTCGAATGTGGGCCATTCTTGGTTTGTGGGTTCCTGTTGGCCTGTAGTATCAATGTACAAAATTAGAAAATATTTGACCAGAAAATAGGAATTTTGGAGTGGCCTGTAGCGCCCTCTAGGGGCGAATGTGGGCCATTCTTGGTTTGTGGGTTCCTGTCAGCCTGTAGAATCAATATACCAAATTAGAAAATGTTTGACCAGAAAATGGGACTTTTGGGAATTACCTATAGCGCCCCCTAATGGCGAATGTTGGCAAATCTTGGTTTGTGGGTTCCTGTTGGCATGTAGTATCAGTGTACCAAATTAGAACATTTTTGACCAGAAAATGGGAATTTCGGCATGGCCTGTAAGCCCCCTAGTGGTGAATGTTGGCCATTCTTGGTTTTTGGGTTCCTGTTGGCCTGTAGTATCAATGTACCAAATTAGAAAATATTTGACCAGAAAACGAGAATTTTGGCGTGGCCTTTAAGCCCCCTAGTGGCTGAATGTCGGCCATTCTTGGTTTTTGGGTTCCTGTTGGCCTGTAGTATCAATGTACCAAATTAGAACATTTTTGACCAGAAAATGGGAATTTCTGCATGGCCTGTAAGCTCCCTAGAGGCTGAATGTTGGCCATTCTTTGCCTAGTATTTCAGAGTGATGTCATCTTGAAGCATGTTAGGTTTGAAAAACCATCAGTCAAAATTACATTTGATTTATTGACACGTATATATTGTTAAAATTTGGACATTTACATAAACACGCCCCTTTCAGCCATTTTGTATCGTATTCATTTTTCCTAAGTAACGTTTTCAAGGATGTCCATTCTACACATGTGTACCAAATTTCAAGTCAATTGGAGCTACGGTTCAGGAGAAGAAGAGTTTTGTAGGTTTTCGCAAATTTTCAACGTACTGGAAAATCCATCATGGCGGAAGTTATGGGTTCTTGAGGCTTTTTTGTTCCCCATGAGGAATGAGGCATGTACACCAAGTTTCAGAAGATTTGGACAAATGTCGTGGAAATTGTATCACTTTGAATTTTGTTTTTTGGGCGTGGCCTGTAGCGCCACCTATGGGCAAATGTGGGCCATTCTTGGTTTGGGGGTACCCGTTGGCATGGGGTATCAATGTGCCAATTTAGAAAATTTTTGACCAGTGACTTTTTGAGCTATTGGGGCTCAAGGAGAAGAAGAATAATAATAAATATAGCTGCAAGCAGCAATGCGGATTCCTCCTCAAAATGGCAAATCATTTAAAATTGATCAGTAGAGGGTTGGGGTTAAACCCTCTCAATGGATGAATCCAAAAACCACGTATTTCTGTCTGAATCCTAAACGAAACATTTTCAGTGTACAGAAAAATCCATCAATACAGACCTTATGGATCCTTGAGGCTTTTTTGTTCCCAATGAGAAATGAGGCATGTACACCAAGATTCAAAAGAATTGGTTAAATGGCGTGGAAATGGTATCACTTTGAAAATATTTTTTGGGGGCGTGGCCTGTAGCGCCTCCTATGGGCAAATGTGGGTCATTCTTGGTTTGTGGGTTCCTGTTGGCCTGTAGTATCAATGTACATAATTAGAAAATATTTGACCAGAAAATGGGACTTTTGGGAATTACCTGTAGCGCCCTCTAGGGGTGAATGTTGGCCATTCTTGGTTTGAGGGTTCCTGTTGACCTGTAGTATCAATGTACCAAATTAGAACATTTTTGACCATAAAATGGGAATTTCGAGTGGCCTCTAGTGCCCCCTAGGGGCTGAATGTTGGCCATTCTTTGTTTGTGGGTTCCTGTTGGCCAGTAGTATCAATGTACCATATTAGAAAATTTTTGACCAGAAAACGAAATTTTGGGAGTGGCCTGTAAGCCCCCTAATGGCTGAATGTGGGCCATACTTGGTTTGTGGGTTCCTGTTGGCCTGTAGTATCAATGTACCAAATTATAACTTTTTTGACCAGAAAATGGGAATTTCGGCTTGGCCTCTAACGCCACCTAGTGGTGAATGTCGGTCATTCTTGGTTTGTGGATTCCTGTTGGCCTGTACTATTAATGTACCAAATTAGAACATTTTTGACCAGAAAATGGGAATTTCGGCATGGCCTGTAGTGCCCCCTAGGGGCTGAATGTTGGCCATTCTTGGTTTGAGGGTTCCTGTTGACCTGCAGTATCAATGTACCAAATTAGAACGTTTTTGACCAGAAAACGAAATTTTGGAGTAGCCTGTAGCTCCCCTAAGGGCTGAATGTGGGCCACACTTGGTATGTGGGTTCCTGTTGGCCTGTAGTATCAAAGTACCAAATTAGAAAATTTTTGACCAGAAAATGGGAATTTTGGCTTGTCCTGTAGTGCTCCCTAGTGGCTGAATGTCGGTCATTCTTGGTTTGTGGATTCCTGTTGGCCTGTACTATTCTTGTACCGAATTAGAACATTTTTGACCAGAAAATGGGAATTTTGGCTTGTCCTGTAGTGCCCCTAGTGGCGTATGTTGGTCATTCTTGGTTTGTGGATTCCTGTTGGCCTGTACTATTAATTTACCAAATTAGAACATTTTTGACCAGAAAATGGGAATTTTGGCATGGCCATTCTTTGCACAGTACTTCAGAGTGATGTCATCTTTAAGCATGTTAGGTTTGAAAAACCATCAGTCAAAATTACATTTGATTTATTGACACGTATATATTGTTAAAATTTGGACATTTACATAAACACGCCCCTTTCAGCCATTTTGTATCGTATTCATTTTTCCTAAGTAACGTTTTCAAGGATGTCCATTCTACACATGTGTACCAAATTTCAAGTCAATTGGAGCTACGGTTCAGGAGAAGAAGAGTTTTGTAGGTTTTCGCAAAGTTTCAACGTACGGGAAAATCCATCATGGCGGAAGTTATGGGTTCTTGAGGCTTTTTTGTTCCCCATGAGGAATGAGGCATGTACACCAAATTTCAGAAGATTTGGACAAATGGCGTGGAAATTGTATCACTTTGAATTTTGTTTTTTTGGACGTGGCCTGTAGCGCCACCTATGGGCGAATGTGGGCCATTCTTGGTTTGGGGGTACCCGTTGGCATGGAGTATCAATGTGCCAATTTAGAAAATTTTTGACCAGTGACTTTTTGAGCTATTGGGGCTCAAGGTGAATAATAATAATAATAATAATAATAATAAATATAGCTGCAAGCAGCAATGCGGATTCCTCCTCAAAATGGCAAATCATTTCAAATTGATCAGTAGAGGGTTGGGGTTAAACCCTCTCAATGGATGAATCCAAAAACATGTATTTCTGTCTGAATCCTAAACGAAACATTTTCAGTCTACAGGAAAATCCATCATACCTTATGGATCCTTGAGGCGTTTTTGTTCCCAATGAGAAATGAGGCATGTACACCAAGATTCAAAAGAATTGGTTAAATGGCGTGGAAATGGTATCACTTTGAAAATATTTTATGGGGGCGTGGCCTGTAGCCCCTCCTATGGGCAAATGTGGGTCATTCTTGGTTTGTGGGTTCCTGTTGGCCTGTAGTATCAATGTACATAATTAGAAAATATTTGACCAGAAAATGGGACATTTGGGAATTACCTGTAAGCGCCCCTAGGGGTGAATGTTGGCCATTCTTGGTTTGAGGGTTCCTGTTGACCTGTAGTATCAATGTACCAAATTAGAACATTTTTGACCATAAAATGGGAATTTCAAGTGGCCTCTAGTGCTCCCTAGGGCTGAATGTTAGCCATTCTTTGTTTGTGGGTTCCTGTTGGCCAGTAGTATCAATGTACCATATTAGAAAATTTTTGACCAGAAAACGAAATTTTGGGAGTGGCCTGTAGAGCCCCCTAATGGCGAATGTGGGCCATACTTGGTTTGTGGGTTCCTGTTGGCCTGTAGTATCAATGTACCAAATTATAACTTTTTTGACCAGAAAATGGGAATTTCGGCTTGGCCTCTAGCGCCACCTAGTGGTGAATGTCGGTCATTCTTGGTTTGTGGATTCCTTTTGGCCTGTAGTATCAAAGTACCAAATTAGAAAATTTTTGACCAGAAAATGGGAATTTTGGCTTGTCCTGTAGTGCCCCCTAGTGGCGAATGTCGGTCATTCTTGGTTTGTGGATTCCTGTTGGCCTGTACTATTCTTGTACCGAATTAGAACATTTTTGACCAGAAAATGGGAATTTTGGCTTGTCCTGTAGTGCCCCCTAGTGGCGTATGTCGGTCATTCTTGGTTTGTGGATTCCTGTTGGCCTGTACTATTAATTTACCAAATTAGAACATTTTTGACCAGAAAATGGGAATTTTGGCATGGCCATTCTTTGCACAGTACTTCAGAGTGATGTCATCTTTAAGCATGTTAGGTTTGAAAAACCATCAGTCAAAATTACATTTGATTTATTGACACGTATATATTGTTAAAATTTGGACATTTACATAAACACGCCCCTTTCAGCCATTTTGTATCGTATTCATTTTTCCTAAGTAACGTTTTCAAGGATGTCCATTCTACACATGTGTACCAAATTTCAAGTCAATTGGAGCTACGGTTCAGGAGAAGAAGAGTTTTGTAGGTTTTAGCAAATTTTCAACGTACGGGAAAATCCATCATGGCGGAAGTTATGGGTTCTTGAGGCTTTTTTGTTCCCCATGAGGAATGAGGCATGTACACCAAATTTCAGAAGATTTGGACAAATGGCGTGGAAATTGTATCACTTTGAATTTTGTTTTTTTGGGCGTGGCCTGTAGCGCCACCTATGGGCGAATGTGGGCCATTCTTGGTTTGGGGGTACCCGTTGGCATGGAGTATCAATGTGCCAATTTAGAAAATTTTTGACCAGTGACTTTTTGAGCTATTGGGGCTCAAGGAGAATAATAATTATAATAATAAATATAGCTGCAAGCAGCAATGCAGATTCCTCCTCAAAATGGCAAATCATTTCAAATTGATCAGTAGAGGGTTGGGGTTAAACCCTCTCAATGGATGAATCCAAAAAACATGTATTTCTGTCTGAATCCTAAACGAAACATTTTCAGTCTACAGGAAAATCCATCATACCTTATGGATCCTTGAGGCGTTTTGTTCCCAATGAGAAATGAGGCATGTACACCAAGATTCAAAAGAATTGGTTAAATGGCGTGGAAATGGTATCACTTTGAAAATATTTTTTGGGGCGTGGCCTGTAGCGCCTCCTATGGGCAAATGTGGGTCATTCTTGGTTTGTGGGTTCCTGTTGGCCTGTAGTATCAATGTACATAATTAGAAAATATTTGACCAGAAAATGGGACTTTTGGGAATTACCTGTAGCGCCCCTAGGGGTGAATGTTGGCCATTCTTGGTTTGAGGGTTCCTGTTGACCTGTAGTATCAATGTACCAAATTAGAACATTTTTGACCATAAAATGGGAATTTCAAGTGGCCTCTAGTGCCCCCTAGAGGCTGAATGTTGGCCATTATTTGTTTGTGGGTTCCTGTTGGCCAGTAGTATCAATGTACCATATTAGAAAATTTTTGACCAGAAAACGAAATTTTGGGAGTGGCCTGTAAGCCCCCTAATGGCGAATGTGGGCCATACTTGGTTTGTGGGTTCCTGTTGGCCTGTAGTATCAATGTACCAAATTATAACTTTTTGACCAGAAAATGGGAATTTCGGCTTGGCCTCTAGCGCCACCTAGTGGTGAATGTCGGTCATTCTTGGTTTGTGGATTCCTGTTGGCCTGTACTATTAATGTACCAAATTAGAACATTTTTGACCAGAAAATGGGAATTTCGGCATGGCCTGTAGTGCTCCCTAGAGGCTGAATGTTGGCCATTCTTGGTTTGAGGGTTCCTGTTGACCTGCAGTATCAATGTACCAAATTAGAACGTTTTTGACCAGAAAACGAAATTTTGGAGTAGCCTGTAAGCCCCCTAAGGGCTGAATGTGGGCCACACTTGGTATGTGGGTTCCTGTTGGCCTGTAGTATCAAAGTACCAAATTAGAAAATTTTTGACCAGAAAATAGGAATTTTGGCTTGTCCTGTAGTGCCCCCTAGTGGCTGAATGTCGGTCATTCTTGGTTTGTGGATTCCTGTTGGCCTGTACTATTCTTGTACCGAATTAGAACATTTTTGACCAGAAAATGGGAATTTTGGCTTGTCCTGTAGTGCCCCCTAGTGGCGTATGTCGGTCATTCTTGGTTTGTGGATTCCTGTTGGCCTGTACTATTAATTTACCAAATTAGAACATTTTTGACCAGAAAATGGGAATTTTGGCATGGCCATTCTTTGCACAGTACTTCAGAGTGATGTCATCTTTAAGCATGTTAGGTTTGAAAAACCATCAGTCAAAATTACATTTGATTTATTGACACGTATATATTGTTAAAATTTGGACATTTACATAAACACGCCCCTTTCAGCCATTTTGTATCAGTATTCATTTTTCCTAAGTAACGTTTTCAAGGATGTCCATTCTACACATGTGTACCAAATTTCAAGTCAATTGGAGCTACGGTTCAGGAGAAGAAGAGTTTTGTAGGTTTTCGCAAATTTTCAACGTACGGGAAAATCCATCATGGCGGAAGTTATGGGTTCTTGAGGCTTTTTGTTCCCCATGAGGAATGAGGCATGTACACCAAATTTCAGAAGATTTGGACAAATGGCGTGGAAATTGTATCACTTTGAATTTTGTTTTTTGGGCGTGGCCTGTAGCGCCACCTATGGGCGAATGTGGGCCATTCTTGGTTTGGGGGTACCCGTTGGCATGGAGTATCAATGTGCCAATTTAGAAAATTTTGACCAGTGACTTTTTGAGCTATTGGGGCTCAAGGAGAAGAAGAATAATAATAAATATAGCTGCAAGCAGCAATGCGGATTCCTCCTCAAAATGGCAAATCATTTCAAATTGATCAGTAGAGGGTTGGGGTTAAACCCTCTCAATGGATGAATCCAAAAACATGCATTTCTGTCTGAATCCTAAACGAAACATTTTCAGTCTACAGGAAAATCCATCATACCTTATGGATCCTTGAGGCGTTTTTGTTTCCAATGAGAAATGAGGCATGTACACCAAGATTCAAAAGAATTGGTTAAATGGCGTGGAAATGGTATCACTTTGAAAATATTTTTTGGGAGCGTGGCCTGTAAGCCTCCTATGGGCAAATGTGGGTCATTCTTGGTTTGTGGGTTCCTGTTGGCCTGTAGTATCAATGTACATAATTAGAAAATATTTGACCAGAAAATGGGACTTTTGGGAATTACCTGTAGCGCCCCTAGGGGTGAATGTTGGCCATTCTTGGTTTGAGGGTTCCTGTTGACCTGTAGTATCAATGTACCAAATTAGAACATTTTTGACCATAAAATGGGAATTTCGAGTGGCCTCTAGTGCCCCCTAGAGGCTGAATGTTAGCCATTCTTTGTTTGTGGGTTCTTGTTGGCCAGTAGTATCAATGTACCATATTAGAAAATTTTTGACCAGAAAACGAAATTTTGGGAGTGGCCTGTAAGCTCCCTAATGGCTGAATGTGGGCCATACTTGGTTTGTGGGTTCCTGTTGGCCTGTAGTATCAATGTACCAAATTATAACTTTTTGACCAGAAAATGGGAATTTCGGCTTGGCCTCTAGCGCCACCTAGTGGTGAATGTCGGTCATTCTTGGTTTGTGGATTCCTTTTGGCCTGTACTATTAATGTACCAAATTAGAACATTTTTGACCAGAAAATGGGAATTTCGGCATGGCCTGTAGTGCCCCCTAGAGGCTGAATGTTGGCCATTCTTGGTTTGAGGGTTCCTGTTGACCTGCAGTATCAATGTACCAAATTAGAACGTTTTTGACCAGAAAACGAAATTTTGGAGTAGCCTGTAGCGCCCCTAAGGGCTGAATGTGGGCCACACTTGGTATGTGGGTTCCTGTTGGCCTGTAGTATCAAAGTACCAAATTAGAAAATTTTTGACCAGAAAATGGGAATTTTGGCTTGTCCTGTAGTACCCCCTAGTGGCTGAATGTCGGTCATTCTTGGTTTGTGGATTCCTGTTGGCCTGTACTATTCTTGTACCGAATTAGAACATTTTTGACCAGAAAATGGGAATTTTGGCTTGTCCTGTAGTGCCCCCTAGTGGCGTATGTCGGTCATTCTTGGTTTGTGGATTCCTGTTGGCCTGTACTATTAATTTACCAAATTAGAACATTTTTGACCAGAAAATGGGAATTTTGGCATGGCCATTCTTTGCACAGTACTTCAGAGTGATGTCATCTTTAAGCATGTTAGGTTTGAAAAACCATCAGTCAAAATTACATTTGATTTATTGACACGTATATATTGTTAAAATTTGGACATTTACATAAACACGCCCCTTTCAGCCATTTTGTATCGTATTCATTTTTCCTAAGTAATGTTTTCAAGGATGTCCATTCTACACATGTGTACCAAATTTCAAGTCAATTGGAGCTACGGTTCAGGAGAAGAAGAGTTTTGTAGGTTTTTGCAAATTTTCAACGTACGGGAAAATCCATCATGGCGGAAGTTATGGGTTCTTGAGGCTTTTTGTTCCCCATGAGGAATGAGGCATGTACACCAAATTTCAGAAGATTTGGACAAATGGCGTGGAAATTGTATCACTTTGAATTTTGTTTTTTTGGGCGTGGCCTGTAGCGCCACCTATGGGCGAATGTGGGCCATTCTTGGTTTGGGGGTACCCGTTGGCATGGAGTATCAATGTGCCAATTTAGAAAATTTTTGACCTGTGACTTTTTGAGCTATTGGGGCTCAAGGAGAATAATAATAATAATAATAATAATAATAATAATAATAATAATAATAAAACCATCAATTACAATAGATTCCCTCCTACGGAGGAATCTAATAATAATAATAATAATAATAATAATAATAATAAAACCATCAATTACAATAGATTCCCTCCTACGGAGGAATCTAATAATAATAATAATAATAATAATAATAAAACCATCAATTACAATAGATTCCCTCCTACGGAGGAATCTAATAATAATAATAATAATAATAATAAAACCATCAATTACAATAGATTCCCTCCTACGGAGGAATGTAATAAAACCATCAATTACAATAGATTCCCTCCTACGGAGGAATCTAAATATAGCTGCAAGCAGCAATGCGGATTCCTCCTCAAAATGGCAAATCATTTAAAATTGATCAGTAGATGGTTGGGGATAAACCCTCCCAATTAAGGAATTCAAAAAAACATGTCTTTGTCTGAATCCTAAACGAAACATTTTCAATGTACAGGAAAATCCATACCGGACCTTATGGATCCTTGAGGCTTTTTTGTTCCCAATGAGAAATGAGGCATGTACACCAAGTTTCAGAAGAATTGGACAAATGGCGTGGAAATGGTATCACTTTGAAAATATTTTTTTGGGGCGTGGCCTGTAGCGCCACCTATGGTCGAATGTGGGCCATTCTTGGTTTGTGGGTTCCTGTTGGCCTGTAGTATCAATGTACAAAATTAGAAAATATTTGACCAGAAAATGGGAATTTTGGAGTGGCCTGTAGCTTCCCTAGGGGCTGAATGTGGGCCATTCTTGGTTTGTGGGTTCCTGTTCAGCCTATGGAATCAATGTACCAAATTAGAAAATGTTTGACCAGAAAATGGGAATTTTGGAGTGGCCTGTAGTGCTCCCTAGGGGCTGAATGTTGGCCATTCTTGGTTTGTGGGTTCCTGTTGGCATGTAGTATCAATGTACCAAATTAGAACATTTTTGACCAGAAAGCGGGAATTTTGGCGTGGCCTTTAAGCCCCCTAGTGGCGAATGTCGTCCATTCTTGGTTTGTGGGTTCCTGTTGGCCTGTAGTACCATTGTACCAAATTAGAACATTTTAGACCAGAAAATGGGAATTTCGGCATGGCCTGTAAGCCCCCTAGGGGCTGAATGTTGGCCATTCTTTGCGCAGTACTTCAGAGTGATGTCATCTTGAAGCATGTTAGGTTTGAAAAACCATCAGTCAAAATTACATTTGATTTATTGACACGTATATATTGTTAAAATTTGGACATTTACATAAACACGCCCCTTTCAGCCATTTTGTATTGTATTCATTTTTCCTAAGTAACGTTTTCAAAGACTTCAATTCTACACATGTGTACCAAATTTCAAGTCAATTGGAGCTACGGTTCAGGAGAAGAAGAGTTTTGTAGGTTTTCGCAAATTTTCACCGTACGGGAAAATCCATCATGGCGGAAGTTATGGGTTCTTGAGGCTTTTTGTTCCCCATGAGAAATGAGGCATGTACACCAAGTTTCAGAAGATTTGGACAAATGGCGTGGAAATGGTATCACTTTGAAAATATTTTTTTTTGGGCGTGGCCTGTAGCGCCACCTATGGGCGAATGTTGACCATTCTTGGTTTGGGGGTACCCGTTGGCATGGACTATCAATGTGCCAATTTAGAAAAGTTTTGACCAGTGACTTTTTGAGCTATTTGGGCTCAAGGAGAATAATAATAATAAATATAGCTGCAAGCAGCAATGCGGATTCCTCCTCAAAATGGCAAATCATTTAAAATTGATCAGTAGATGGTTGGGGATAAACCCTCCCAATTAAGGAATTCAAAAAAACATGTCTTCGTCTGATTCCTAAACAAAACATTTTCAATGTACAGGAAAATCCATACCGGACCTTATGGATCCTTGAGGCTTTTTTTGTTCCCAATGAGAAATGCGGCATGTACACCAAGTTTCAGAAGAATTGGACAAATGGGGTGGATATTATATCATTTTGAAAAAAAAAATTGGGGCGTGGCCTGTAGCGCCACCTATGGGCAAATGTTGGTCATTCTTGGTTTGTGGGTTCCTGTTGGCCTGTAGTATAAATGTACAAAATTAGAAAATATTTGACCAGAAAATGGGAATTTTGGAGTGGCCTGTAAGCACCCTAGGGGCTGAATGTGGGCCTTTCTTGGTTTGTGGGTTCCTGTCGGCCTGTAGAATCAATACACCAAATTAGAAAATGTTTGACCAGAAAATGGGATTTTTGGAATTACCTGTAAGCGCCCCTAATGGCGAATGATGGCCATTCGTGGTTTGTGGGTTCCTGTTGGCATGTAGTATCAGTGTACCAAATTAGAACATTTTTGACCAGAAAATGGGAATTTTGGCATGGCCTTTAGCGCCCCCTAGTGGCGAATGTCGTCCATTCTTGGTTTGTGGGTTCCTGTTGGCCTGTAGTACCATTGTACCAAATTAGAACATTTTAGACCAGAAAATGGGAATTTCGGCATGGCCTGTAAGCGCCCCTAGGGGCGAATGTTGGCCATTCTTTGCGCAGTACTTCAGAGTGATGTCATCTTGAAGCATGTTAGGTTTGAAAAACCATCAGTCAAAATTACATTTGATTTATTGACACGTATATATTGTTAAAATTTGGACATTTACATAAACACGCCCCTTTCAGCCATTTTGTATTGTATTCATTTTTCCTAAGTAACGTTTTTAAAGACTTCAATTCTACACATGTGTACCAAATTTCAAGTCAATTGGAGCTACGGTTCAGGAGAAGAAGAGTTTTGTAGGTTTTACGCAAATTTTCACCGTACGGGAAAATCCATCATGGCGGAAGTTATGGGTTCTTGAGGCTTTTTGTTCCCCATGAGAAATGAGGCATGTACACCAAGTTTCAGAAGATTTGGACAAATGGCGTGGAAATGGTATCACTTTGAAAATATTTTTTTTGGGCGTGGCCTGTAGCGCCACCTATGGGCGAATGTTGACCATTCTTGGTTTGGGGGTACCCGTTGGCATGGACTATCAATGTGCCAATTTAGAAAAGTTTTGACCAGTGACTTTTTGAGCTATTTGGGCTCAAGGAGAATAATAATAATAAATATAGCTGCAAGCAGCAATGCGGATTCCTCCTCAAAATGGCAAATCATTTAAAATTGATCAGTAGATGGTTGGGGATAAACCCTCCCAATTAAGGAATTCAAAAAACATGTCTTTGTCTGAATCCTAAACGAAACATTTTCAATGTACAGGAAAATCCATACCGGACCTTATGGATCCTTGAGGCTTTTTTGTTCCCAATGAGAAATGAGGCATGTACACCAAGTTTCAGAAGAATTGGACAAATGGCGTGGAAATGGTATCACTTTGAAAATATTTTTTTGGGGCGTGGCCTGTAGCACCACCTATGGTCGAATGTGGGCCAATCTTGGTTTGTGGGTTCCTGTTGGCCTGTAGTATCAATGTACAAAATTAGAAAATATTTGACCAGAAAATGGGAATTTTGGAGTGGCCTGTAGCGCCCCCTAGGGGCGAATGTGGGCCATTCTTGGTTTGTGGGTTCCTGTTGGCCTGTAGAATCAATGTACCAAATTAGAAAATGTTTGACCAGAAAATGGGAATTTTGGAGTGGCCTGTAGCGCCCCCTAGGGGCGAATGTCGGCCATTCTTGGTTTGTGGGTTCCTGTTGGCATGTAGTATCAATGTACCAAATTAGAACATTTTTGACCAGAAAACGTGAATTTTGGCGTGGCCTTTAGCGCCCCCTAGTGGCGAATGTCGTCCATTCTTGGTTTGTGGGTTCCTGTTGGCATGTAGTATCAATGTACCAAATTAGAACATTTTTGACCAGAAAATGGGAATTTCTGCGTGGCCTGTAGCGCCCCCTAAGGGCGAATGTTGGCCATTCTTTGCGCAGTATTGCAGAGTGATGTCATCTTGAAGCATGTTAGGTTTGAAAAACCATCAGTCAAAATTACATTTGATTTATTGACACGTATATATTGTTAAAATTTGGACATTTACATAAACACGCCCCTTTCAGCCATTTTGTATCGTATTCATTTTTCCTAAGTAACGTTTTCAAGGATGTCCATTCTACACATGTGTACCAAATTTCAAGTCAATTGGAGCTACGGTTCAGGAGAAGAAGAGTTTTGTAGGTTTTCGCAAATTTTCAACGTACGGGAAAATCCATCATGGCGGAAGTTATGGGTTCTTGAGGCTTTTTTGTTCCCCATGAGGAATGAGGCATGTACACCAAATTTCAGAAGATTTGGACAAATGGCGTGGAAATTGTATCACTTTGAATTTTGTTTTTTGGGCGTGGCCTGTAGCGCCACCTATGGGCGAATGTGGGCCATTCTTGGTTTGGGGGTACCCGTTGGCATGGAGTATCAATGTGCCAATTTAGAAAATTTTTGACCAGTGACTTTTTGAGCTATTGGGGCTCAAGGAGAATAATAATAATAATAATAATAATAATAATAATAATAATAATAATAATAATAATAATAATAAAACCGACAAATACAATAGATTCCCTCCTTACGGAGGAATCTAATAATAATAATAATAAAACCATCAATTACAATAGATTCCCTCCTACGGAGGAATCTAATAAAACCATCAAATACAATAGATTCCCTCCTTACGGAGGAATCTAATAATAATAATAATAATAATAATAATAATAATAATAAAACCATCAATTACAATAGATTCCCTCCTACGGAGGAATCTAATAATAAAACCATCAATTACAATAGATTCCCTCCTACGGAGGAATCTAAATAATAATAAAACCATCAAATACAATAGATTCCCTCCTTACGGAGGAATCTAATAATAATAATAAAACCATCAATTACAATAGATTCCCTCCTACGGAGGAATCTAATAATAATAAATATAGCTGCAAGCAGCAATGCGGATTCCTCCTCAAAATGGCAAATCATTTAAAATTGATCAGTAGATGGTTGGGGATAAACCCTCCCAATTAAGGAATTCAAAAAACATGTCTTTGTCTGAATCCTAAACGAAACATTTTCAATGTACAGGAAAATCCATACCGGACCTTATGGATCCTTGAGGGTTTTTTGTTCCCAATGAGAAATGAGGCATGTACACCAAGTTTCAGAAGAATTGGACAAATGTCGTGGAAATGGTATCACTTTGAAAATATTTTTTGGGGCGTGGCCTGTAGCGCCACCTATGGTCGAATGTGGGCCATTCTTGGTTTGTGGGTTCCTGTTGGCCTGTAGTATCAATGTGCCAAATTAGAAAATCTTTGACCAGAAAATGGGAATTTTGGCGTGGGCTTTAGCGCCCTCTAGTGGCGAATGTCGGCCATTCTTGGTTTGTGGGTTCCTGTTGGCCTGTAGTACCATTGTACCAACTTAGAACATTTTAGACCAGAAAATGGGAATTTCGGCATGGCCTGTAGCGCCCCCTAGGTGCGAATGTCGGTCATTCTTGGTTTGTGGATTCCTGTTGGCTTGTAGTATCAATGTACAAAATTAGAACATTTTTGACCAGAAAATGGGAATTTTGGCGTGGCCTGTAGCGCCCCCTAGGGGCGAATGTTGGCCATTCTTTGCGCAGTACTTCAGAGTGATGTCATCTTGAAGCATGTTAGGTTTGAAATACCATCAGTCAAAATTACATTTGATTTATTGACACGTATATATTGTTAAAATTTGGACATTTACATAAACACACCCCTTTCAGCCATTTTGTATCGTATTCATTTTTCCTAAGTAACTTTTTCAAAGACTTCAATTCTACACATGTGTACCAAATTTCAAGTCAATTGGAGCTACGGTTCAGGAGAAGAAGAGTTTTGTAGGTTTTCAGCAAATTTTCACCGTACGGGAAAATCCATCATGGCGGAAGTTATGGGTTCTTGAGGCTTTTTTGTTCCCCATGAGAAATGAGGCATGTACACCAAGTTTCAGAAGATTTGGACAAATGGCGTGGAAATGGTATCACTTTGAAAATATTTTTTTTGGGCGTGGCCTGTAGCGCCACCTATGGGCGAATGTTGACCATTCTTGGTTTCTTCCTTACGGAGGAATCTAATAATAAAACTGACAAATACAATAGATTCCCTCCTTACGGAGGAATCTAATAATAATAATAAAACTGACAAATACAATAGATTCCCTCCTACGGAGGAATCTAATAATAATAAAACCGTCAAATACAATAGATTCCCTCCTTACGGAGGAATCTAATAATAATAATAAATATAGCTGCAAGCAGCAATGCGGATTCCTCCTCAAAATGGGAAATCATTTAAAATTGATCAGTAGATGGTTGGGGATAAACCCTCCCAATTAAGGAATTCAAAAAAACATGTCTTTGAATCCTAAACGAAACATTTTCAATGTACAGGAAAATCCATACTAGACCTTATGGATCCTTGAGGCGATTTTCACATTTAATTAAAAGTTACGTCACGTTTAGTTACGTTGAAATTAAGTCAGGTTTAATTGAAAGTTACGTGAATTCTCATTTAAAATGACTCCAAACAGCTTTTTATGTTTAACATATTGCTTTTGGGCTGTTTAGAGGTGTTTCAAGAAGTTTGCATTGTTCTGTGCTGGCATTCAGTTTCCTCCATTAAAATGACTGTTTAGCCCTCATAATGCATGCAAACATGTTATAGAACTGCATTTTCACTGGTAATTGTTTCTTTTGCAATGCATGTCTAGCTTCTAGTGATATTACAGAAAAGTCACGTTTAATTGAAAGTTACGTGAATTCTCATTGAAAATGACTCCAAACAGCTTTTTATTTTTAAAATATTGCTTTTGGGCTGTTTCGTTAAGTTTGCATAGTTGTGTGCTGCCATTAATTTTACAACATTATAATGACTGTTTAGCCGTCATAATGCATGCATACATGTTGAAATTATGCATTTTGACTGGAAATAGTTTCCTCCATTAAAATGACTGTTTAGCCCTCATAATGCATGCAAACATGTTATAGTGCTGCATTTTGACTGGTAATTGTTTGTATTGCAATGCATGTCTAACTTCTAGTGACATTACAGAAAGGTAACGTTTAATTAAAAGTTAAGTGAATTCTCATTAAAAATGACTCCAAACAGCTTTTTATGTTTAAAATATTGCTTTTGGGCTGTTTAGAGGTGTTTCAAAAAGTTTGCATTGTTCTGTGCTGGCATTCAGTTTCCTCCAGTAAAATGACTGTTTAGCCCTCATAATGCATGCAAACATGTTATAGTGCTGCATTTTGACTGGTAATTGTTTCTATTGCAATGCATGTCTAACTTCTAATGATATTACAGAAAAGTCATATTTAATTGAAAATTAAGTGAATTCTCATTGAAAATGACTCCAAACAGCTTTTTATGTTTAAAATATTGCTTTTGGGCTGTTTAGAGGTGTTTCAAGAAGTTTGCATAGTTCTGTGCTGGCATTCAGTTTCCTCCATTAAAATGACTGTTTAGCCCTCATAATGCATGCAAACATGTTATAGTGCTGCATTTTGACTGGTAATTGTTTGTATTGCAATGCATGTCTAACTTCTAGTGACATTACAGAAAGGTAACGTTTAGTTGAAAGTTAAGTGAATTCTCATTAAAAATGACTTCAAACAGCTTTTTATGTTTAAAATATTGCTTTTGGGCTGTTTAGAGGTGTTTCAAGAAGTTTGCATAGTTCTGTGCTGGCATTCAGTTTCCTCCAGTAAAATGACTGTTTAGCCCTCATAATGCATGCAATCATGTTATAGTGCTGCATTTTGACAGGTAATTGTTTCTGTTGCAATGCATGTCTAACTTCTAATGATATTACAGAAAAGTCATATTTAATTGAAAATTAAGTGAATTCTCATTGAAAATAACTCCAAACAGCTTTTTATGTTTAAAATATTGCTTTTGGCTGTTTCGTTAATTTTGCATAGTTGTGTGCTGGCATTCAGTTTACAACATTATAATGACTGATTAGCCCTCATTATGCATGCAAACATGTTATAGTGCTGCATTTTGACTGGTAATTGTTTCTATTGCAATGCATGTCTAACTTCTAGTGACATTACAGAAAGGTAACGTTTAATTGAAAGTTAAGTGAATTCTCATTAAAAATGACTCCAAACAGCTTTTTATGTTTAAAATATTGCTTTTGGGCTGTTTAGAGGTGTTTCAAAAAGTTTGCATTGTTCTGTGCTGGCATTCAGTTTCCTCCATTAAAATGACAGTTTAACCCTCATAATGCATGCAAACATGTTATAGTGCTGCATTTTGACTGGTAATTGTTTGTATTGCAATGCATGTCTAACTTCTAGTGACATTACAGAAAGGTAACGTTTAATTGAAAATTAAGTGAATTCTCATTGAAAATGACTCCAAACAGCTTTTTATGTTTAAAATATTGCTTTTGGGCTGTATAGAGGTGTTTCAAGAAGTTTGCATAGTTCTGTGCTGGCATTCAGTTTCCTCCATTAAAATGACTTTTTAGCCCTCATAATGCATGCAAACATGTTATAGTGCTGCATTTTGACAGGTAAGTGTTTCTATTGCAATGCTTGTCTAACTTCTAGTGACATTACAGAAAAGTCATATTTAATTGAAAGTTAAGTGAATTCTCATTGAAAATAACTCCAAACAGCTTTTTATGTTTAAAATATTGCTTTTGGGCTGTTTAGAGGTGTTTCAAAAAGTTTGCATAGTTCTGTGCTGGCATTCAGTTTCCTCCAGTAAAATGACTGTTTAGCCCTCATAATGCATGCAATCATGTTAAAGTGCTGCATTTTGACAGGTATTTGTTTCTATTGCAATGCATGTCTAACATCTAATGATATTACAGAAAAGTCATATTTAATTGAAAATTAAGTGAATTCTCATTGAAAATGACTCCAAACAGCTTTTTATGTTTAAAATATTGCTTTTGGGCTGTTTAGAGGTGTTTCAAAAAGTTTGCATTGTTCTGTGCTGGCATTCAGTTTCCTCCATTAAAATGACTGTTTAGCCCTCAAAATGCATGCAAACATGTTATAGTGCTGCATTTTGACTGGTAATTGTTTGTATTGCAATGCATGTCTAACTTCTAGTGACATTACAGAAAGGTAACGTTTAATTGAAAGTTAAGTGAATTCTCATTAAAAATGACTCCAAACAGCTTTTTATGTTTAAAATATTGCTTTTGGGCTGTTTAGAGGTGTTTCAAGAAGTTTGCATTGTTCTGTGCTGGCATTCAGTTTCCTCCATTAAAATGACTGTTTAGCCCTCATAATGCATGCAAACATGTTATAGTGCTGCATTTTGACTGGTAATTGTTTGTATTGCAATGCATGTCTAACTTCTAGTGACATTACAGAAAGGTAACGTTTAATTGAAAGTTAAGTGAATTCTCATTAAAAATGACTCCAAACAGCTTTTTATGTTTAAAATATTGCTTTTGGGCTGTTTAGAGGTGTTTCAAAAAGTTTGCATAGTTCTGTGCTGGCACTCAGTTTCCTCCAGTAAAATGACTGTTTAGCCCTCATAATGCATGCAAACATGTTATAGTGCTGCATTTTGACTGGTAAGTATTTCTATTGCAATGCTTGTCTAACTTCTAGTGACATTACAGAAAAGTCATATTTAATTGAAAGTTAAGTGAATTCTCATTGAAAATGACTCAAACAGCTTTTTAAGTTTAAAATATTGCTTTTGGGCTGTTTAGAGGTGTTTCAAGAACTTTGAATAGTTCTGTGCTGGCATTCAGTTTCCTCCATTAATATGACTGTTTAGCCCTCATAATTGCATGCAAACATGTTATAGAACTGCATTTTGACAGGTAATTGTTTGCATTGCAATGCATGTCTAACTTCTAGTGACATTACAGAAAGGTCACGTTTAATTAAAAGTTGTGAATTCTCATTAAAAACGACTCCAAACAGCTTTTTATGTTTAAAATATTGCTTTTGGGCTGTTTAGAGGTGTTTCAAAAAGTTTGCATTGTTCTGTGCTGGCATTCAGTTTCCTCCATTAAAATGACTGTTTAGACCTCATAATGCATGCAAACATGTTATAGTGCTGCATTTTGACTGGTAATTGTTTGTATTGCAATGCATGTCTAACTTCTAGTGACATTACAGAAAGGTCACGTTTAATTGAAAATTAAGTGAATTCTCATTGAAAATGACTCCAAACAGCTTTTTATGTTTAAAATATTGCTTTTGGCTGTTTCGTTAAGTTTGCATAGTTGTGTGCTGGCATTCAGTTTACAACATTATAATGACTGATTAGCCCTCATTATGCATGCAAACATGTTATAGTGCTGCATTTTGACTGGTAATTGTTTCTATTGCAATGCATGTCTAATTTCTAGTGATATTACTGAAAAGTCATGTTTATTTGAAATTTAAGTGATTTCTTATTGAAAATGACTCCAAACAGCTTTTTATGTTTAAAATATTGCTTTTGGGCTGTTTCGTTAAGTTTGCATAGTTGTGTGCTGCCATTAATTTTACAACATTATAATGACAGTTTAGCCGTCATAATGCATGCATACATGTTGAAATTATGCATTTTGACTGGAAATAGTTTCCTCCATTAAAATGACTGTTCAGCCTTCATAATACATGCAAACATATTATAGTGCTGCATTTTGACTGGTAATTGTTTGTATTGCAATGCATGTCTAACTTCTAGTGACATTACGGAAAGGTAACGTTTAATTGAAAGTTAAGTGAATTCTCATTAAAAATGACTCCAAACAGCTTTTTATGTTTAAAATATTGCTTTTGGGCTGTTTAGAGGTGTTTCAAAAAGTTTGCATTGTTCTGTGCTGGCATTCAGTTTCCTCCATTAAAATGACTGTTTAGCCCTCAAAATGCATGCAAACGTTATAGTGCTGCATTTTGACTGGTAATTGTTTGTATTGCAATGCATGTCTAACTTCTAGTGACATTACAGAAAGGTAACGTTTAATTGAAAGTTACGTGAATTCTCATTGAAAATGACTCCAAACAGCTTTTTATGTTTAAAATTTTGCTTTTGGGCTGTTTCGTTAAGTTTGCATAGTTGTGTGCTGGCATTCAGTTTACAACATTATAATGACTGATTAGCCCTCATAATGCATGCAAACATGTTATAGTGCTGCATTTTGACTGGTAATTGTTTCTATTGCAATGCATGTCTAACTTCTAGTGATATTACTGAAAAGTCATGTTTATTTGAAATTTAAGTGATTTCTTATTGAAAATGACTCCAAACAGCTTTTCATTTTTAAAATATTGCTTTTGGGCTGTTTCGTTAAGTTTGCATAGTTGTGTGCTGGCATTAATTTTACAACATTATAATGACTGTTTAGCCGTCATAATGCATGCATAAATGTTGAAATTATGCATTTTGACTGGAAATAGTTTCCTCCATTAAAATGACTGTTCAGCCTTCATAATACATGCAAACATATTATAGTGCTGCATTTTGACTGGTAATTGTTTCTATTGCAATGCATGTGTAACTTCTTGTGATATTACAGAAAAGTCACGTTTAATTGAAAGTTAAGTGAATTCTCATTAAAAATGACTCCAAACAGCTTTTTATGTTTAAAATATTGCTTTTGGGCTGTTTAGAGGTGTTTCAAAAAGTTTGCATAGTTCTGTGCTGGCATTCAGTTTCCTCCAGTAAAATGACTTTTTAGCCCTCATAATGCATGCAAACATGTTATAGTGCTGCATTTTGACTGGTAATTGTTTCTATTGCAATGCATGTCCAACTTCTAATGATATTACAGAAAAGTCATATTTAATTGAAAATTAAGTGAATTCTCATTGAAAATGACTCCAAACAGCTTTTTATGTTTAAAATATTGCTTTTGGGCTGTTTAGAGGTGTTTCAAGAAGTTTGCATAGTTCTGTGCTGTCAATCAGTTTCCTCCATTAAAATGACTTTTTAGCCCTCATAATGCATGCAAACATGTTATAGTGCTACATTTTGACAGGTAAGTGTATCTATTGCAATGCTTGTCTAACTTCTAGTGACATTACAGAAAAGTCATATTTAATTGAAAGTTAAGTGAATTCTCATTGAAAATAACTCCAAACAGCTTTTTATGTTTAAAATATTGCTTTTGGGCTGTTTAGAGGTGTTTCAAGAAGTTTGCATAGTTCTGTGCTGGCATTCAGTTTCCTCCAGTAAAATGACTGTATAGCCCTCATAATGCATGCAATCATGTTATAGTGCTGCATTTTGACAGGTAATTGTTTCTATTGCAATGCATGTCTAACTTCTCATGATATTACAGAAAAGTCATATTTAATTGAAAATTAAGTGAATTCTCATTGAAAATGACTCCAAACAGCTTTTTATGTTTAAAATATTGCTTTTGGCTGTTTCGTTAAGTTTGCATAGTTGTGTGCTGGCATTCAGTTTACAACATTATAATGACTGATTAGCCCTCATTATGCATGCAAACATGTTATAGTGCTGCAGTTTGACTGGTAATTGTTTCTATTGCAATGCATGTCTAACTTCTAGTGATATTACTGAAAAATGTTTATTTGAAATTTAAGTGATTTCTTATTGAAAATGACTCCAAACAGCTTTTTATTTTTAAAATATTGCTTTTGGGCTGTTTCGTTAAGTTTGCATAGTTGTGTGCTGCCATTAATTTTACAACATTATAATGACAGTTTAGCCGTCATAATGCATGCATACATGTTGAAATTATGCATTTTGACTGGAAATAGTTTCCTCCATTAAAATGACTGTTCAGCCTTCATAATACATGCAAACATATTATAGTGCTGCATTTTGACTGGTAATTGTTTGTATTGCAATGCATGTCTAACTTCTAGTGACATTACGGAAAGGTAACGTTTAATTGAAAGTTAAGTGAATTCTCATTAAAAATGACTCCAAACAGCTTTTTATGTTTAAAATATTGCTTTTGGGCTGTTTAGAGGTGTTTCAAAAAGTTTGCATTGTTCTGTGCTGGCATTCAGTTTCCTCCATTAAAATGACTGTTTAGCCCTCATAATGCATGCAAACGTTATAGTGCTGCATTTTGACTGGTAATTGTTTGTATTGCAATGCATGTCTAACTTCTAGTGACATTACAGAAAGGTAACGTTTAATTGAAAGTTACGTGAATTCTCATTGAAAATGACTCCAAACAGCTTTTTATGTTTAAAATTTTGCTTTTGGGCTGTTTCGTTAAGTTTGCATAGTTGTGTGCTGGCATTCAGTTTACAACATTATAATGACTGATTAGCCCTCATTATGCATGCAAACATGTTATAGTGCTGCAGTTTGACTGGTAATTGTTTCTATTGCAATGCATGTCTAACTTCTAGTGATATTACTGAAAAATGTTTATTTGAAATTTAAGTGATTTCTTATTGAAAATGACTCCAAACAGCTTTTTATTTTTAAAATATTGCTTTTGGGCTGTTTCGTTAAGTTTGCATAGTTGTGTGCTGCCATTAATTTTACAACATTATAATGACAGTTTAGCCGTCATAATGCATGCATACATGTTGAAATTATGCATTTTGACTGGAAATAGTTTCCTCCATTAAAATGACTGTTCAGCCTTCATAATACATGCAAACATATTATAGTGCTGCATTTTGACTGGTAATTGTTTGTATTGCAATGCATGTCTAACTTCTAGTGACATTACGGAAAGGTAACGTTTAATTGAAAGTTAAGTGAATTCTCATTAAAAATGACTCCAAACAGCTTTTTATGTTTAAAATATTGCTTTTGGGCTGTTTAGAGGTGTTTCAAAAAGTTTGCATTGTTCTGTGCTGGCATTCAGTTTCCTCCATTAAAATGACTGTTTAGCCCTCATAATGCATGCAAACGTTATAGTGCTGCATTTTGACTGGTAATTGTTTGTATTGCAATGCATGTCTAACTTCTAGTGACATTACAGAAAGGTAACGTTTAATTGAAAGTTACGTGAATTCTCATTGAAAATGACTCCAAACAGCTTTTTATGTTTAAAATTTTGCTTTTGGGCTGTTTCGTTAAGTTTGCATAGTTGTGTGCTGGCATTCAGTTTACAACATTATAATGACTGATTAGCCCTCATAATGCATGCAAACATGTTATAGTGCTGCATTTTGACTGGTAATTGTTTCTATTGCAATGCATGTCTAACTTCTAGTGATATTACTGAAAAGTCATGTTTATTTGAAATTTAAGTGATTTCTTATTGAAAATGACTCCAAACAGCTTTTCATTTTTAAAATATTGCTTTTGGGCTGTTTAGAGGTGTTTCAAAAAGTTTGCATAGTTCTGTGCTGGCATTCAGTTTCCTCCAGTAAAATGACTGTTTAGCCCTCATAATGCATGCAAACATGTTATAGTGCTGCATTTTGACTGGTAAGTATTTCTATTGCAATGCTTGTCTAACTTCTAGTGACATTACAGAAAAGTCATATTTAATTGAAAGTTAAGTGAATTCTCATTGAAAATGACTCAAACAGCTTTTTAAGTTTAAAATATTGCTTTTGGGCTGTTTAGAGGTGTTTCAAGAACTTTGAATAGTTCTGTGCTGGCATTCAGTTTCCTCCATTAATATGACTGTTTAGCCCTCATAATTGCATGCAAACATGTTATAGAACTGCATTTTGACAGGTAATTGTTTGTATTGCAATGCATGTCTAACTTCTAGTGACATTACAGAAAGGTCACGTTTAATTAAAAGTTGTGAATTCTCATTAAAAACGACTCCAAACAGCTTTTTATGTTTAAAATATTGCTTTTGGGCTGTTTAGAGGTGTTTCAAAAAGTTTGCATTGTTCTGTGCTGGCATTCAGTTTCCTCCATTAAAATGACTGTTTAGACCTCATAATGCATGCAAACATGTTATAGTGCTGCATTTTGACTGGTAATTGTTTGTATTGCAATGCATGTCTAACTTCTAGTGACATTACAGAAAGGTCACGTTTAATTGAAAATTAAGTGAATTCTCATTGAAAATGACTCCAAACAGCTTTTTATGTTTAAAATATTGCTTTTGGCTGTTTCGTTAAGTTTGCATAGTTGTGTGCTGGCATTCAGTTTACAACATTATAATGACTGATTAGCCCTCATTATGCATGCAAACATGTTATAGTGCTGCATTTTGACTGGTAATTGTTTCTATTGCAATGCATGTCTAATTTCTAGTGATATTACTGAAAAGTCATGTTTATTTGAAATTTAAGTGATTTCTTATTGAAAATGACTCCAAACAGCTTTTCATTTTTAAAATATTGCTTTTGGGCTGTTTCGTTAAGTTTGCATAGTTGTGTGCTGGCATTAATTTTACAACATTTTAATGACTGTTTAGCCGTCATAATGCATGCATAAATGTTGAAATTATGCATTTTGACTGGAAATAGTTTCCTCCATTAAAATGACTGTTCAGCCTTCATAATACATGCAAACATATTATAGTGCTGCATTTTGACTGGTAATTGTTTCTATTGCAATGCATGTGTAACTTCTTGTGATATTACAGAAAAGTCACGTTTAATTGAAAGTTAAGTGAATTCTCATTAAAAATGACTCCAAACAGCTTTTTATGTTTAAAATATTGCTTTTGGGCTGTTTAGAGGTGTTTCAAAAAGTTTGCATAGTTCTGTGCTGGCATTCAGTTTCCTCCAGTAAAATGACTGTTTAGCCCTCATAATGCATGCAAACATGTTATAGTGCTGCATTTTGACTGGTAATTGTTTCTATTGCAATGCATGTCTAACTTCTAATGATATTACAGAAAAGTCATATTTAATTGAAAATTAAGTGAATTCTCATTGAAAATGACTCCAAACAGCTTTTTATGTTTAAAATATTGCTTTTGGGCTGTTTAGAGGTGTTTCAAGAAGTTTGCATAGTTCTGTGCTGGCATTCAGTTTCCTCCAGTAAAATGACTGTTTAGCCCTCATAATGCATGCAATCATGTTATAGTGCTGCATTTTGACAGGTAATTGTTTCTATTGCAATGCATGTCTAACTTATGATATTACAGAAAAGTCATATTTAATTGAAAATTAAGTGAATTCTCATTGAAAATGACTCCAAACAGCTTTTTATGTTTAAAATATTGCTTTTGGGCTGTTTAGAGGTGTTTCAAAAAGTTTGCATTGTTCTGTGCTGGCATTCAGTTTCCTCCATTAAAATGACTGTTTAGCCCTCATAATGCATGCAAACGTTATAGTGCTGCATTTTGACTGGTAATTGTTTGTATTGCAATGCATGTCTAACTTCTAGTGACATTACAGAAAGGTAACGTTTAATTGAAAGTTACGTGAATTCTCATTGAAAATGACTCCAAACAGCTTTTTATGTTTAAAATTTTGCTTTTGGGCTGTTTCGTTAAGTTTGCATAGTTGTGTGCTGGCATTCAGTTTACAACATTATAATGACTGATTAGCCCTCATTATGCATGCAAACATGTTATAGTGCTGCAGTTTGACTGGTAATTGTTTCTATTGCAATGCATGTCTAACTTCTAGTGATATTACTGAAAAATGTTTATTTGAAATTTAAGTGATTTCTTATTGAAAATGACTCCAAACAGCTTTTTATTTTTAAAATATTGCTTTTGGGCTGTTTCGTTAAGTTTGCATAGTTGTGTGCTGCCATTAATTTTACAACATTATAATGACAGTTTAGCCGTCATAATGCATGCATACATGTTGAAATTATGCATTTTGACTGGAAATAGTTTCCTCCATTAAAATGACTGTTCAGCCTTCATAATACATGCAAACATATTATAGTGCTGCATTTTGACTGGTAATTGTTTGTATTGCAATGCATGTCTAACTTCTAGTGACATTACGGAAAGGTAACGTTTAATTGAAAGTTAAGTGAATTCTCATTAAAAATGACTCCAAACAGCTTTTTATGTTTAAAATATTGCTTTTGGGCTGTTTAGAGGTGTTTCAAAAAGTTTGCATTGTTCTGTGCTGGCATTCAGTTTCCTCCATTAAAATGACTGTTTAGCCCTCATAATGCATGCAAACGTTATAGTGCTGCATTTTGACTGGTAATTGTTTGTATTGCAATGCATGTCTAACTTCTAGTGACATTACAGAAAGGTAACGTTTAATTGAAAGTTACGTGAATTCTCATTGAAAATGACTCCAAACAGCTTTTTATGTTTAAAATTTTGCTTTTGGGCTGTTTCGTTAAGTTTGCATAGTTGTGTGCTGGCATTCAGTTTACAACATTATAATGACTGATTAGCCCTCATAATGCATGCAAACATGTTATAGTGCTGCATTTTGACTGGTAATTGTTTCTATTGCAATGCATATCTAACTTCTAGTGATATTACTGAAAAGTCATGTTTATTTGAAATTTAAGTGATTTCTTATTGAAAATGACTCCAAACAGCTTTTTATTTTTAAAATGTTGTTTTTGGGCTGTTTCGTTAAGTTTGCATAGTTGTGTGCTGGCATTAATTTTACAACATTATAATGACTGTTTAGCCGTCATAATGCATGCATACATGTTGAAATTATGCATTTTGACTGGAAATAGTTTCCTCCATTAAAATGACTGTTCAGCCTTCATAATACATGCAAACATATTATAGTGCTGCATTTTGACTGGTAATTGTTTCTATTGCAATGCATGTGTAACTTCTAGTGATATTACAGAAAAGTCACGTTTAATTGAAAGTTAAGTGAATTCTCATTAAAAATGACTCCAAACAGCTTTTTATGTTTAAAATATTGCTTTTGGGCTGTTTAGAGGTGTTTCAAAAAGTTTGCATTGTTCTGTGCTGGCATTCAGTTTCCTCCATTAAAATGACAGTTTAACCCTCATAATGCATGCAAACATGTTATAGTGCTGCATTTTGACTGGTAATTGTTTGTATTGCAATGCATGTCTAACTTCTAGTGACATTACAGAAAGGTAACGTTTAATTGAAAATTAAGTGAATTCTCATTGAAAATGACTCCAAACAGCTTTTTATGTTTAAAATATTGCTTTTGGGCTGTATAGAGGTGTTTCAAGAAGTTTGCATAGTTCTGTGCTGGCATTCAGTTTCCTCCATTAAAATGACTTTTTAGCCCTCATAATGCATGCAAACATGTTATAGTGCTGCATTTTGACAGGTAAGTGTTTCTATTGCAATGCTTGTCTAACTTCTAGTGACATTACAGAAAAGTCATATTTAATTGAAAGTTAAGTGAATTCTCATTGAAAATAACTCCAAACAGCTTTTTATGTTTAAAATATTGCTTTTGGGCTGTTTAGAGGTGTTTCAAAAAGTTTGCATTGTTCTGTGCTGGCATTCAGTTTCCTCCATTAAAATGGCTGTTTAGCCCTCATAATGCATGCAAACATGTTATAGTGCTGCATTTTGACTGGTAATTGTTTGTATTGCAATGCATGTCTAACTTCTAGTGACATTACAGAAAGGTAACGTTTAATTGAAAGTTAAGTGAATTCTCATTAAAAATGACTCCAAACAGCTTTTTATGTTTAAAATATTGCTTTTGGGCTGTTTAGAGGTGTTTCAAGAAGTTTGCATTGTTCTGTGCTGGCATTCAGTTTCCTCCATTAAAATGACTGTTTAGCCCTCATAATGCATGCAAACATGTTATAGTGCTGCATTTTGACTGGTAATTGTTTGTATTGCAATGCATGTCTAACTTCTAGTGACATTACAGAAAGGTAACGTTTAATTGAATGTTAAGTGAATTCTCATTAAAAATGACTCCAAACAGCTTTTTATGTTTAAAATATTGCTTTTGGGCTGTTTAGAGGTGTTTCAAAAAGTTTGCATAGTTCTGTGCTGGCACTCAGTTTCCTCCAGTAAAATGACTGTTTAGCCCTCATAATGCATGCAAACATGTTATAGTGCTGCATTTTGACTGGTAAGTATTTCTATTGCAATGCTTGTCTAACTTCTAGTGACATTACAGAAAAGTCATATTTAATTGAAAGTTAAGTGAATTCTCATTGAAAATGACTCAAACAGCTTTTAAGTTTAAAATATTGCTTTTGGGCTGTTTAGAGGTGTTTCAAGAACTTTGAATAGTTCTGTGCTGGCATTCAGTTTCCTCCATTAATATGACTGTTTAGCCCTCATAATTGCATGCAAACATGTTATAGAACTGCATTTTGACAGGTAATTGTTTGTATTGCAATGCATGTCTAACTTCTAGTGACATTACAGAAAGGTCACGTTTAATTAAAAGTTGTGACTTCTCATTAAAAACGACTCCAAACAGCTTTTTATGTTTAAAATATTGCTTTTGGGCTGTTTAGAGGTGTTTCAAAAAGTTTGCATTGTTCTGTGCTGGCATTCAGTTTCCTTCATTAAAATGACTGTTTAGACCTCATAATGCATGCAAACATGTTATAGTGCTGCATTTTGACTGGTAATTGTTTGTATTGCAATGCATGTCTAACTTCTAGTGACATTACAGAAAGGTCACGTTTAATTGAAAATTAAGTGAATTCTCATTGAAAATGACTCCAAACAGCTTTTTATGTTTAAAATATTGCTTTTGGCTGTTTCGTTAAGTTTGCATAGTTGTGTGCTGGCATTCAGTTTACAACATTATAATGACTGATTAGCCCTCATTATGCATGCAAACATGTTATAGTGCTGCATTTTGACTGGTAATTGTTTCTATTGCAATGCATGTCTAATTTCTAGTGATATTACTGAAAAGTCATGTTTATTTGAAATTTAAGTGATTTCTTATTGAAAATGACTCCAAACAGCTTTTTATGTTTAAAATATTGCTTTTGGGCTGTTTCGTTAAGTTTGCATAGTTGTGTGCTGCCATTAATTTTACAACATTATAATGACAGTTTAGCCGTCATAATGCATGCATACATGTTGAAATTATGCATTTTGACTGGAAATAGTTTCCTCCATTAAAATGACTGTTTAGCCCTCAAAATGCATGCAAACGTTATAGTGCTGCATTTTGACTGGTAATTGTTTGTATTGCAATGCATGTCTAACTTCTAGTGACATTACAGAAAGGTAACGTTTAATTGAAAGTTACGTGAATTCTCATTGAAAATGACTCCAAACAGCTTTTTATGTTTAAAATTTTGCTTTTGGGCTGTTTCGTTAAGTTTGCATAGTTGTGTGCTGGCATTCAGTTTACAACATTATAATGACTGATTAGCCCTCATAATGCATGCAAACATGTTATAGTGCTGCATTTTGACTGGTAATTGTTTCTATTGCAATGCATGTCTAACTTCTAGTGATATTACTGAAAAGTCATGTTTATTTGAAATTTAAGTGATTTCTTATTGAAAATGACTCCAAACAGCTTTTCATTTTTAAAATATTGCTTTTGGGCTGTTTCGTTAAGTTTGCATAGTTGTGTGCTGGCATTAATTTTACAACATTATAATGACTGTTTAGCCGTCATAATGCATGCATAAATGTTGAAATTATGCATTTTGACTGGAAATAGTTTCCTCCATTAAAATGACTGTTTAGCCCTCAAAATGCATGCAAACGTTATAGTGCTGCATTTTGACTGGTAATTGTTTGTATTGCAATGCATGTCTAACTTCTAGTGACATTACAGAAAGGTAACGTTTAATTGAAAGTTACGTGAATTCTCATTGAAAATGACTCCAAACAGCTTTTTATGTTTAAAATTTTGCTTTTGGGCTGTTTCGTTAAGTTTGCATAGTTGTGTGCTGGCATTCAGTTTACAACATTATAATGACTGATTAGCCCTCATAATGCATGCAAACATGTTATAGTGCTGCATTTTGACTGGTAATTGTTTCTATTGCAATGCATGTCTAACTTCTAGTGATATTACTGAAAAGTCATGTTTATTTGAAATTTAAGTGATTTCTTATTGAAAATGACTCCAAACAGCTTTTCATTTTTAAAATATTGCTTTTGGGCTGTTTCGTTAAGTTTGCATAGTTGTGTGCTGGCATTAATTTTACAACATTATAATGACTGTTTAGCCGTCATAATGCATGCATAAATGTTGAAATTATGCATTTTGACTGGAAATAGTTTCCTCCATTAAAATGACTGTTCAGCCTTCATAATACATGCAAACATATTATAGTGCTGCATTTTGACTGGTAATTGTTTCTATTGCAATGCATGTGTAACTTCTTGTGATATTACAGAAAAGTCACGTTTAATTGAAAGTTAAGTGAATTCTCATTAAAAATGACTCCAAACAGCTTTTTATGTTTAAAATATTGCTTTTGGGCTGTTTAGAGGTGTTTCAAAAAGTTTGCATAGTTCTGTGCTGGCATTCAGTTTCCTCCAGTAAAATGACTGTTTAGCCCTCATAATGCATGCAAACATGTTATAGTGCTGCATTTTGACTGGTAATTGTTTCTATTGCAATGCATGTCTAACTTCTAATGATATTACAGAAAAGTCATATTTAATTGAAAATTAAGTGAATTCTCATTGAAAATGACTCCAAACAGCTTTTTATGTTTAAAATATTGCTTTTGGGCTGTTTAGAGGTGTTTCAAGAAGTTTGCATAGTTCTGTGCTGTCAATCAGTTTCCTCCATTAAAATGACTTTTTAGCCCTCATAATGCATGCAAACATGTTATAGTGCTACATTTTGACAGGTAAGTGTATCTATTGCAATGCTTGTCTAACTTCTAGTGACATTACAGAAAAGTCATATTTAATTGAAAGTTAAGTGAATTCTCATTGAAAATAACTCCAAACAGCTTTTTATGTTTAAAATATTGCTTTTGGGCTGTTTAGAGGTGTTTCAAGAAGTTTGCATAGTTCTGTGCTGGCATTCAGTTTCCTCCAGTAAAATGACTGTATAGCCCTCATAATGCATGCAATCATGTTATAGTGCTGCATTTTGACAGGTAATTGTTTCTATTGCAATGCATGTCTAACTTCTCATGATATTACAGAAAAGTCATATTTAATTGAAAATTAAGTGAATTCTCATTGAAAATGACTCCAAACAGCTTTTTATGTTTAAAATATTGCTTTTGGCTGTTTCGTTAAGTTTGCATAGTTGTGTGCTGGCATTCAGTTTACAACATTATAATGACTGATTAGCCCTCATTATGCATGCAAACATGTTATAGTGCTGCAGTTTGACTGGTAATTGTTTCTATTGCAATGCATGTCTAACTTCTAGTGATATTACTGAAAAATGTTTATTTGAAATTTAAGTGATTTCTTATTGAAAATGACTCCAAACAGCTTTTTATTTTTAAAATATTGCTTTTGGGCTGTTTCGTTAAGTTTGCATAGTTGTGTGCTGCCATTAATTTTACAACATTATAATGACAGTTTAGCCGTCATAATGCATGCATACATGTTGAAATTATGCATTTTGACTGGAAATAGTTTCCTCCATTAAAATGACTGTTCAGCCTTCATAATACATGCAAACATATTATAGTGCTGCATTTTGACTGGTAATTGTTTGTATTGCAATGCATGTCTAACTTCTAGTGACATTACGGAAAGGTAACGTTTAATTGAAAGTTAAGTGAATTCTCATTAAAAATGACTCCAAACAGCTTTTTATGTTTAAAATATTGCTTTTGGGCTGTTTAGAGGTGTTTCAAAAAGTTTGCATTGTTCTGTGCTGGCATTCAGTTTCCTCCATTAAAATGACTGTTTAGCCCTCATAATGCATGCAAACGTTATAGTGCTGCATTTTGACTGGTAATTGTTTGTATTGCAATGCATGTCTAACTTCTAGTGACATTACAGAAAGGTAACGTTTAATTGAAAGTTACGTGAATTCTCATTGAAAATGACTCCAAACAGCTTTTTATGTTTAAAATTTTGCTTTTGGGCTGTTTCGTTAAGTTTGCATAGTTGTGTGCTGGCATTCAGTTTACAACATTATAATGACTGATTAGCCCTCATTATGCATGCAAACATGTTATAGTGCTGCAGTTTGACTGGTAATTGTTTCTATTGCAATGCATGTCTAACTTCTAGTGACATTACAGAAAGGTAACGTTTAATTGAAAGTTACGTGAATTCTCATTGAAAATGACTCCAAACAGCTTTTTATGTTTAAAATTTTGCTTTTGGGCTGTTTCGTTAAGTTTGCATAGTTGTGTGCTGGCATTCAGTTTACAACATTATAATGACTGATTAGCTCTCATAATGCATGCAAACATGTTATAGTGCTGCATTTTGACTGGTAATTGTTTCTATTGCAATGCATGTCTAACTTCTAGTGATATTACTGAAAAGTCATGTTTATTTGAAATTTAAGTGATTTCTTATTGAAAATGACTCCAAACAGCTTTTCATTTTTAAAATATTGCTTTTGGGCTGTTTCGTTAAGTTTGCATAGTTGTGTGCTGGCATTAATTTTACAACATTTTAATGACTGTTTAGCCGTCATAATGCATGCATAAATGTTGAAATTATGCATTTTGACTGGAAATAGTTTCCTCCATTAAAATGACTGTTCAGCCTTCATAATACATGCAAACATATTATAGTGCTGCATTTTGACTGGTAATTGTTTCTATTGCAATGCATGTGTAACTTCTTGTGATATTACAGAAAAGTCACGTTTAATTGAAAGTTAAGTGAATTCTCATTAAAAATGACTCCAAACAGCTTTTTATGTTTAAAATATTGCTTTTGGGCTGTTTAGAGGTGTTTCAAAAAGTTTGCATAGTTCTGTGCTGGCATTCAGTTTCCTCCAGTAAAATGACTGTTTAGCCCTCATAATGCATGCAAACATGTTATAGTGCTGCATTTTGACTGGTAATTGTTTCTATTGCAATGCATGTCTAACTTCTAATGATATTACAGAAAAGTCATATTTAATTGAAAATTAAGTGAATTCTCATTGAAAATGACTCCAAACAGCTTTTTATGTTTAAAATATTGCTTTTGGGCTGTTTAGAGGTGTTTCAAGAAGTTTGCATAGTTCTGTGCTGGCATTCAGTTTCCTCCAGTAAAATGACTGTTTAGCCCTCATAATGCATGCAATCATGTTATAGTGCTGCATTTTGACAGGTAATTGTTTCTATTGCAATGCATGTCTAACTTATGATATTACAGAAAAGTCATATTTAATTGAAAATTAAGTGAATTCTCATTGAAAATGACTCCAAACAGCTTTTTATGTTTAAAATATTGCTTTTGGGCTGTTTAGAGGTGTTTCAAAAAGTTTGCATTGTTCTGTGCTGGCATTCAGTTTCCTCCATTAAAATGACTGTTTAGCCCTCATAATGCATGCAAACGTTATAGTGCTGCATTTTGACTGGTAATTGTTTGTATTGCAATGCATGTCTAACTTCTAGTGACATTACAGAAAGGTAACGTTTAATTGAAAGTTACGTGAATTCTCATTGAAAATGACTCCAAACAGCTTTTTATGTTTAAAATTTTGCTTTTGGGCTGTTTCGTTAAGTTTGCATAGTTGTGTGCTGGCATTCAGTTTACAACATTATAATGACTGATTAGCCCTCATTATGCATGCAAACATGTTATAGTGCTGCAGTTTGACTGGTAATTGTTTCTATTGCAATGCATGTCTAACTTCTAGTGATATTACTGAAAAATGTTTATTTGAAATTTAAGTGATTTCTTATTGAAAATGACTCCAAACAGCTTTTTATTTTTAAAATATTGCTTTTGGGCTGTTTCGTTAAGTTTGCATAGTTGTGTGCTGCCATTAATTTTACAACATTATAATGACAGTTTAGCCGTCATAATGCATGCATACATGTTGAAATTATGCATTTTGACTGGAAATAGTTTCCTCCATTAAAATGACTGTTCAGCCTTCATAATACATGCAAACATATTATAGTGCTGCATTTTGACTGGTAAATTGTTTGTATTGCAATGCATGTCTAACTTCTAGTGACATTACGGAAAGGTAACGTTTAATTGAAAGTTAAGTGAATTCTCATTAAAAATGACTCCAAACAGCTTTTTATGTTTAAAATATTGCTTTTGGGCTGTTTAGAGGTGTTTCAAAAAGTTTGCATTGTTCTGTGCTGGCATTCAGTTTCCTCCATTAAAATGACTGTTTAGCCCTCATAATGCATGCAAACGTTATAGTGCTGCATTTTGACTGGTAATTGTTTGTATTGCAATGCATGTCTAACTTCTAGTGACATTACAGAAAGGTAACGTTTAATTGAAAGTTACGTGAATTCTCATTGAAAATGACTCCAAACAGCTTTTTATGTTTAAAATTTTGCTTTTGGGCTGTTTCGTTAAGTTTGCATAGTTGTGTGCTGGCATTCAGTTTACAACATTATAATGACTGATTAGCCCTCATAATGCATGCAAACATGTTATAGTGCTGCATTTTGACTGGTAATTGTTTCTATTGCAATGCATATCTAACTTCTAGTGATATTACTGAAAAGTCATGTTTATTTGAAATTTAAGTGATTTCTTATTGAAAATGACTCCAAACAGCTTTTTATTTTTAAAATGTTGTTTTTGGGCTGTTTCGTTAAGTTTGCATAGTTGTGTGCTGGCATTAATTTTACAACATTATAATGACTGTTTAGCCGTCATAATGCATGCATACATGTTGAAATTATGCATTTTGACTGGAAATAGTTTCCTCCATTAAAATGACTGTTCAGCCTTCATAATACATGCAAACATATTATAGTGCTGCATTTTGACTGGTAATTGTTTCTATTGCAATGCATGTGTAACTTCTAGTGATATTACAGAAAAGTCACGTTTAATTGAAAGTTAAGTGAATTCTCATTAAAAATGACTCCAAACAGCTTTTTATGTTTAAAATATTGCTTTTGGGCTGTTTAGAGGTGTTTCAAAAAGTTTGCATTGTTCTGTGCTGGCATTCAGTTTCCTCCATTAAAATGACAGTTTAACCCTCATAATGCATGCAAACATGTTATAGTGCTGCATTTTGACTGGTAATTGTTTGTATTGCAATGCATGTCTAACTTCTAGTGACATTACAGAAAGGTAACGTTTAATTGAAAATTAAGTGAATTCTCATTGAAAATGACTCCAAACAGCTTTTTATGTTTAAAATATTGCTTTTGGGCTGTATAGAGGTGTTTCAAGAAGTTTGCATAGTTCTGTGCTGGCATTCAGTTTCCTCCATTAAAATGACTTTTTAGCCCTCATAATGCATGCAAACATGTTATAGTGCTGCATTTTGACAGGTAAGTGTTTCTATTGCAATGCTTGTCTAACTTCTAGTGACATTACAGAAAAGTCATATTTAATTGAAAGTTAAGTGAATTCTCATTGAAAATAACTCCAAACAGCTTTTTATGTTTAAAATATTGCTTTTGGGCTGTTTAGAGGTGTTTCAAAAAGTTTGCATTGTTCTGTGCTGGCATTCAGTTTCCTCCATTAAAATGGCTGTTTAGCCCTCATAATGCATGCAAACATGTTATAGTGCTGCATTTTGACTGGTAATTGTTTGTATTGCAATGCATGTCTAACTTCTAGTGACATTACAGAAAGGTAACGTTTAATTGAAAGTTAAGTGAATTCTCATTAAAAATGACTCCAAACAGCTTTTTATGTTTAAAATATTGCTTTTGGGCTGTTTAGAGGTGTTTCAAGAAGTTTGCATTGTTCTGTGCTGGCATTCAGTTTCCTCCATTAAAATGACTGTTTAGCCCTCATAATGCATGCAAACATGTTATAGTGCTGCATTTTGACTGGTAATTGTTTGTATTGCAATGCATGTCTAACTTCTAGTGACATTACAGAAAGGTAACGTTTAATTGAATGTTAAGTGAATTCTCATTAAAAATGACTCCAAACAGCTTTTTATGTTTAAAATATTGCTTTTGGGCTGTTTAGAGGTGTTTCAAAAAGTTTGCATAGTTCTGTGCTGGCACTCAGTTTCCTCCAGTAAAATGACTGTTTAGCCCTCATAATGCATGCAAACATGTTATAGTGCTGCATTTTGACTGGTAAGTATTTCTATTGCAATGCTTGTCTAACTTCTAGTGACATTACAGAAAAGTCATATTTAATTGAAAGTTAAGTGAATTCTCATTGAAAATGACTCAAACAGCTTTTTAAGTTTAAAATATTGCTTTTGGGCTGTTTAGAGGTGTTTCAAGAACTTTGAATAGTTCTGTGCTGGCATTCAGTTTCCTCCATTAATATGACTGTTTAGCCCTCATAATTGCATGCAAACATGTTATAGAACTGCATTTTGACAGGTAATTGTTTGTATTGCAATGCATGTCTAACTTCTAGTGACATTACAGAAAGGTCACGTTTAATTAAAAGTTGTGACTTCTCATTAAAAACGACTCCAAACAGCTTTTTATGTTTAAAATATTGCTTTTGGGCTGTTTAGAGGTGTTTCAAAAAGTTTGCATTGTTCTGTGCTGGCATTCAGTTTCCTTCATTAAAATGACTGTTTAGACCTCATAATGCATGCAAACATGTTATAGTGCTGCATTTTGACTGGTAATTGTTTGTATTGCAATGCATGTCTAACTTCTAGTGACATTACAGAAAGGTCACGTTTAATTGAAAATTAAGTGAATTCTCATTGAAAATGACTCCAAACAGCTTTTTATGTTTAAAATATTGCTTTTGGCTGTTTCGTTAAGTTTGCATAGTTGTGTGCTGGCATTCAGTTTACAACATTATAATGACTGATTAGCCCTCATTATGCATGCAAACATGTTATAGTGCTGCATTTTGACTGGTAATTGTTTCTATTGCAATGCATGTCTAATTTCTAGTGATATTACTGAAAAGTCATGTTTATTTGAAATTTAAGTGATTTCTTATTGAAAATGACTCCAAACAGCTTTTTATGTTTAAAATATTGCTTTTGGGCTGTTTCGTTAAGTTTGCATAGTTGTGTGCTGCCATTAATTTTACAACATTATAATGACAGTTTAGCCGTCATAATGCATGCATACATGTTGAAATTATGCATTTTGACTGGAAATAGTTTCCTCCATTAAAATGACTGTTCAGCCTTCATAATACATGCAAACATATTATAGTGCTGCATTTTGACTGGTAATTGTTTGTATTGCAATGCATGTCTAACTTCTAGTGACATTACGGAAAGGTAACGTTTAATTGAAAGTTAAGTGAATTCTCATTAAAAATGACTCCAAACAGCTTTTTATGTTTAAAATATTGCTTTTGGGCTGTTTAGAGGTGTTTCAAAAAGTTTGCATTGTTCTGTGCTGGCATTCAGTTTCCTCCATTAAAATGACTGTTTAGCCCTCAAAATGCATGCAAACGTTATAGTGCTGCATTTTGACTGGTAATTGTTTGTATTGCAATGCATGTCTAACTTCTAGTGACATTACAGAAAGGTAACGTTTAATTGAAAGTTACGTGAATTCTCATTGAAAATGACTCCAAACAGCTTTTTATGTTTAAAATTTTGCTTTTGGGCTGTTTCGTTAAGTTTGCATAGTTGTGTGCTGGCATTAATTTTACAACATTATAATGACTGTTTAGCCGTCATAATGCATGCATAAATGTTGAAATTATGCATTTTGACTGGAAATAGTTTCCTCCATTAAAATGACTGTTCAGCCTTCATAATACATGCAAACATATTATAGTGCTGCATTTTGACTGGTAATTGTTTCTATTGCAATGCATGTGTAACTTCTTGTGATATTACAGAAAAGTCACGTTTAATTGAAAGTTAAGTGAATTCTCATTAAAAATGACTCCAAACAGCTTTTTATGTTTAAAATTTGGCTTTTGGGCTGTTTCGTTAAGTTTGCATAGTTGTGTGCTGGCATTCAGTTTACAACATTATAATTACTGATTAGCCCTCATAATGCATGCAAACATGTTATAGTGCTGCATTTTGACTGGTAATTGTTTCTATTGCAATGCATGTCTAACTTCTAGTGACATTACAGAAAGGTAACGTTTAATTGAAAGTTAAGTGAATTCTCATTAAAAATGACTCCAAACAGCTTTTTATGTTTAAAATATTGCTTTTGGGCTGTTTAGAGGTGTTTCAAAAAGTTTGCATAGTTCTGTGCTGGCATTCAGTTTCCTCCAGTAAAATGACTGTTTAGCCCTCATAATGCATGCAAACATGTTATAGTGCTGCATTTTGACTGGTAATTGTTTCTATTGCAATGCATGTCTAACTTCTAATGATATTACAGAAAAGTCATATTTAATTGAAAATTAAGTGAATTCTCATTGAAAATGACTCCAAACAGCTTTTTATGTTTAAAATATTGCTTTTGGGCTGTTTAGAGGTGTTTCAAGAAGTTTGCATAGTTCTGTGCTGTCAATCAGTTTCCTCCATTAAAATGACTTTTTAGCCCTCATAATGCATGCAAACATGTTATAGTGCTACATTTTGACAGGTAAGTGTATCTATTGCAATGCTTGTCTAACTTCTAGTGACATTACAGAAAAGTCATATTTAATTGAAAGTTAAGTGAATTCTCATTGAAAATAACTCCAAACAGCTTTTTATGTTTAAAATATTGCTTTTGGGCTGTTTAGAGGTGTTTCAAGAAGTTTGCATAGTTCTGTGCTGGCATTCAGTTTCCTCCAGTAAAATGACTGTTTAGCCCTCATAATGCATGCAATCATGTTATAGTGCTGCATTTTGACAGGTAATTGTTTCTATTGCAATGCATGTCTAACTTCTCATGATATTACAGAAAAGTCATATTTAATTGAAAATTAAGTGAATTCTCATTGAAAATGACTCCAAACAGCTTTTTATGTTTAAAATATTGCTTTTGGCTGTTTCGTTAAGTTTGCATAGTTGTGTGCTGGCATTCAGTTTACAACATTATAATGACTGATTAGCCCTCATTATGCATGCAAACATGTTATAGTGCTGCAGTTTGACTGGTAATTGTTTCTATTGCAATGCATGTCTAACTTCTAGTGATATTACTGAAAAATGTTTATTTGAAATTTAAGTGATTTCTTATTGAAAATGACTCCAAACAGCTTTTTATTTTTAAAATATTGCTTTTGGGCTGTTTCGTTAAGTTTGCATAGTTGTGTGCTGCCATTAATTTTACAACATTATAATGACAGTTTAGCCGTCATAATGCATGCATACATGTTGAAATTATGCATTTTGACTGGAAATAGTTTCCTCCATTAAAATGACTGTTCAGCCTTCATAATACATGCAAACATATTATAGTGCTGCATTTTGACTGGTAATTGTTTGTATTGCAATGCATGTCTAACTTCTAGTGACATTACGGAAAGGTAACGTTTAATTGAAAGTTAAGTGAATTCTCATTAAAAATGACTCCAAACAGCTTTTTATGTTTAAAATATTGCTTTTGGGCTGTTTAGAGGTGTTTCAAAAAGTTTGCATTGTTCTGTGCTGGCATTCAGTTTCCTCCATTAAAATGACTGTTTAGCCCTCATAATGCATGCAAACGTTATAGTGCTGCATTTTGACTGGTAATTGTTTGTATTGCAATGCATGTCTAACTTCTAGTGACATTACAGAAAGGTAACGTTTAATTGAAAGTTACGTGAATTCTCATTGAAAATGACTCCAAACAGCTTTTTATGTTTAAAATTTTGCTTTTGGGCTGTTTCGTTAAGTTTGCATAGTTGTGTGCTGGCATTCAGTTTACAACATTATAATGACTGATTAGCCCTCATAATGCATGCAAACATGTTATAGTGCTGCATTTTGACTGGTAATTGTTTCTATTGCAATGCATATCTAACTTCTAGTGATATTACTGAAAAGTCATGTTTATTTGAAATTTAAGTGATTTCTTATTGAAAATGACTCCAAACAGCTTTTTATTTTTAAAATGTTGTTTTTGGGCTGTTTCGTTAAGTTTGCATAGTTGTGTGCTGGCATTAATTTTACAACATTATAATGACTGTTTAGCCGTCATAATGCATGCATACATGTTGAAATTATGCATTTTGACTGGAAATAGTTTCCTCCATTAAAATGACTGTTCAGCCTTCATAATACATGCAAACATATTATAGTGCTGCATTTTGACTGGTAATTGTTTCTATTGCAATGCATGTGTAACTTCTAGTGATATTACAGAAAAGTCACGTTTAATTGAAAGTTAAGTGAATTCTCACTGAAAATGACTAAAACAGCTTTTTATGTTTAAAATATTGCTTTTGGGCTGTTTAGAGGTGTTTCAAGAACTTTGAATAGTTCTGTGCTGGCATTCAGTTTCCTCCATTAATATGTCTGTTTAGCCCACATAATTGCATGCAAACATGTTATAGAACTGCATTTTGACAGGTAATTGTTTCTATTGCAATGCTTGTCTAACTTCTAGTGACATTACAGAAAAGTCATATTTAATTGAAAGTTAAGTGAATTCTCATTAAAAATGACTCCAAACAGCTTTTTATGTTTAAAATATTGCTTTTGGGCTGTTTAGAGGTGTTTCAAAAAGTTTGCATTGTTCTGTGCTGGCATTCAGTTTCCTCCATTAAAATGACTGTTTAGCCCTCATAATGCATGCAAACATGTTATAGTGCTGCATTTTGACTGGTAATTGTTTTTGTTGCAATGCATGTCTAACTTCTAATGATATTACAGAAAAGTCATATTTAATTGAAAATTAAGTGAATTCTCATTGAAAATGACTCCAAACAGCTTTTTATGTATAAAATATTGCTTTTGGGCTGTTTAGAGGTGTTTCAAAAAGTTTGCATTGTTCTGTGCTGGCATTCAGTTTCCTCCATTAAAATGACTGTTTAGCCCTCATAATGCATTAGTGCTGCATTTTGACTGGTAATTGTTTGTATTGCAATGCATGTCTAACTTCTAGTGACATTACAGAAAGGTCACGTTTAATTGAAAATTAAGTGAATTCTCATTGAAAATGACTCCAAACAGCTTTTTATGTTTAAAATATTGCTTTTGGGCTGTTTTGTTAAGTTTGAATAGTTCTGTGCTGGCATTCAGTTTCCTCCATTAATGTGACTGTTTAGCCCACATAATTGCATGCAAACATGTTACAGAACTTTATTTTGACTGGTAATTGTTTCTATTGCAATGCTTGTCTAACTTCTAGTGACATTACAGAAAAGTCATATTTAAATGAAAGTTAAGTGAATTCTCATTGAAAATGACTCAAACAGCTTTTTAAGTTTAAAATATTGCTTTTGGGCTGTTTAGAGGTGCTTCAAGAAGTTTGCATAGTTCTGTGCTGGCATTCAGTTTCCTCCATCAATATGACTGTTTAGCCCACATTATTGCATGCAAACATGTTATAATGCTGAATTTTGACTGGTAATTGTTTTTTTTCCAATGCTTGTCTATCTTCTAGTGACATTACAGAAAAGTCACGTTTAATTGAAAGTTAAGTGAATTCTCATTAAAAATGACTCCTAACAGCTTTTTATGTTTAAAATATTGCTTTTTTGACTGTTTAGAGGTGTTTCAAATAGTTTGCATTGTTCTGTGCTGGCATTCAGTTTCCTCCATTAAAATGACTGTTTAGCCCTCATAATGCATGCAAACATGTTATAGTGCTGCATTTTCACTGGTAATTGTTTCTATTGCAATGCATGTCTAACTTCTAGTGATATTACAGAAAAGTCATGTTTAATTGAATGTTAAGTGAATTCTCATTAAAAATGACTCCAAACAGCTTTTTATGTTTAAAATATTGCTTTTGGGCTATTTAGAGGTGTTTCAAGAAGTTTGTATAGTTCTGTGCTGGCATTCAGTTTCCTCCATTAAAATGACTGTTTAGCCCTCATAATGCATACAAACATGTTATAGTGCTGCATTTTCACTGGTAATTGTTTCTATTGCAATGCATGTCTAACTTGTAGTGATTTTACAGAAAAGTCATATTTAGTTGAAAGTTAAGTGAATTCCCATTAAAAATGACTCCAAGCAGCTTTTTATGTTTATAATATTGCATTTGGGCTGTTTAGAGGAGTTTCAAGAACTTTGAATAGTTCTGTGCTAGCATTCAGTTTCCTCCATCAATATGACTGTTTAGCCCACATAATTGCATGCAAACATGTTATAGTGATGCATTTTGACTGGTAATTGTTTTTGTTGCAATGCATGTCTAACTTCTAGTGATATTACAGAAAAGTCATATTTAGTTGAAAGTTAAGTGAATTCTCATTAAAAATTACTCCTAACAGCTTTTTATGTTTAAAATATTGCTTTTTTGACTGTTTAGAGGTGTTTCAAAAAGTTTGCGTAGTTCTGTGCTGGCATTCAGTTTCCTCCATTAAAATGACTGTTTAGCCCTCATAATGCATGCAAACATGTTTTATAGTGCTGCATTTTGACTGGTAATTGTTTCTATTGCAATGCATGTCTAACTTCTAGTGATATTACAAAAAGTCACGTTTAATTGAAAGTTAAGTGAATTCTCATTAAAAATTACTCCTAACAGCTTTTTTATGTTTAAAATATTGTTTTTGGCTGTTTAGAGGTGTTTCAAGAAGTTTGCATAGTTCTGTGCTGGCATTCAGTTTCCTCCATTAAAATGACTGTTTAGCCCTCATAATCCATGCAAACATGTTATAGTGCTGCATTTTGACAGGTAATTGTTTCTATTGCAATGCTTGTCTAACTTCTAGTGACATTACAGAAAAGTCATATTTAATTGAAAGTTAAGTGAATTCTCATTGAAAATGACTCAAACAGCTTTTTAAGTTTAAAATATTGCTTTTGGGCTGTTTAGAGGTGCTTCAAGAAGTTTGCATAGTTCTGTGCTGGCATTCAGTTTCCTCCATTAAAATGACTGTTTAGCCCTCATAATGCATGCAAACATGTTATAGTGCTGCATTTTGACTGTTAATTGTTTCTATTGCAATGCATGTCTAACTTCTAGTGATATTACAGAAAAGTCACGTTTAATTGAAAGTTAAGTGAATTCTCATTAAAAATTACTCCTAACAGCTTTTTATGTTTAAAATATTGCTTTTTGACTGTTTAGAGGTGTTTCAAAAAGTTTGCGTAGTTCTGTGCTGGCATTCAGTTTCCTCCATTAAAATGACTGTTTAGCCCTCATAATCCATGCAAACATGTTATAGTGCTGCATTTTGACAGGTAATTGTTTCTATTGCAATGCTTGTCTAACTTCTAGTGACATTACAGAAAAGTCATATTTAATTGAAAGTTAAGTGAATTCTCATTGAAAATGACTCAAACAGCTTTTTAAGTTTAAAATATTGCTTTTGGGCTGTTTAGAGGTGCTTCAAGAAGTTTGCATAGTTCTGTGCTGGCATTCAGTTTCCTCCATTAAAATGACTGTTTAGCCCTCATAATGCATGCAAACATGTTATAGTGCTGCATTTTGACTGTTAATTGTTTCTATTGCAATGCATGTCTAACTTCTAGTGATATTACAGAAAAGTCACGTTTAATTGAAAGTTAAGTGAATTCTCATTAAAAATTACTCCTAACAGCTTTTTATGTTTAAAATATTGCTTTTTTGACTGTTTAGAGGTGTTTCAAAAAGTTTGCGTAGTTCTGTGCTGGCATTCAGTTTCCTCCATTAAAATGACTGTTTAGCCCTCATAATGCATGCAAACATGTTATAGTGCTGCATTTTGACTGGTAATTGTTTCTATTGCAATGCATGTCTAACTTCTAGTGATATTACAGAAAAGTCATATTTAATTGAAAATTAAGCGAATTCTCATTGAAAATGACTCCTAACAGCTTTTTTATGTTTAAAATATTGCGTTTGGGCTGTTTAGAGGTGTTTCAAGAAGTTTGCATAGTTCTGTGCTGGCATTCAGTTTCCTCCATTAAAATGACTGTTTAGCCCTCATAATCCATGCAAACATGTTATAGTGCTGCGGTTTGACTGGTAATTGTTTGTATTGCAATGCATGTCTAACTTCTTACAGAAAAGTCACGTTTAATTGAAAGTTAAGTGAATTCTCATTGAAAATGACTCCAAACAGCTTTTTATATTTAAAATATTGCTTTTGGGCTGTTTAGAGGTGTTTCAAGAACTTTGAATAGTTCTGTGCTGGCATTCAGTTTCCTCCATTAATATGTCTGTTTAGCCCACATAATTGCATGCAAACATGTTATAGAACTGCATTTTGACAGGTAATTGTTTCTATTGCAATGCTTGTCTAACTTCTAGTGACATTACAGAAAAGTCATATTTAATTGAAAGTTAAGTGAATTCTCATTAAAAATGACTCCAAACAGCTTTTTATGTTTAAAATATTGCTTTTGGGCTGTTTAGAGGTGTTTCAAAAAGTTTGCATTGTTCTGTGCTGGCATTCAGTTTCCTCCATTAAAATGACTGTTTAGCCCTCATAATGCATGCAAACATGTTATAGTGCTGCATTTTGACTGGTAATTGTTTTTGTTGCAATGCATGTCTAACTTCTAATGATATTACAGAAAAGTCATATTTAATTGAAAATTAAGTGAATTCTCATTGAAAATGACTCCAAACAGCTTTTTATGTATAAAATATTGCTTTTGGGCTGTTTAGAGGTGTTTCAAAAAGTTTGCATTGTTCTGTGCTGGCATTCAGTTTCCTCCATTAAAATGACTGTTTAGCCCTCATAATGCATTAGTGCTGCATTTTGACTGGTAATTGTTTGTATTGCAATGCATGTCTAACTTCTAGTGACATTACAGAAAGGTCACGTTTAATTGAAAATTAAGTGAATTCTCATTGAAAATGACTCCAAACAGCTTTTTATGTTTAAAATATTGCTTTTGGGCTGTTTTGTTAAGTTTGAATAGTTCTGTGCTGGCATTCAGTTTCCTCCATTAATGTGACTGTTTAGCCCACATAATTGCATGCAAACATGTTACAGAACTTTATTTTGACTGGTAATTGTTTCTATTGCAATGCTTGTCTAACTTCTAGTGACATTACAGAAAAGTCATATTTAAATGAAAGTTAAGTGAATTCTCATTGAAAATGACTCAAACAGCTTTTTAAGTTTAAAATATTGCTTTTGGGCTGTTTAGAGGTGCTTCAAGAAGTTTGCATAGTTCTGTGCTGGCATTCAGTTTCCTCCATCAATATGACTGTTTAGCCCACATTATTGCATGCAAACATGTTATAATGCTGAATTTTGACTGGTAATTGTTTTTTTTCCAATGCTTGTCTATCTTCTAGTGACATTACAGAAAAGTCACGTTTAATTGAAAGTTAAGTGAATTCTCATTAAAAATGACTCCTAACAGCTTTTTATGTTTAAAATATTGCTTTTTTGACTGTTTAGAGGTGTTTCAAATAGTTTGCATTGTTCTGTGCTGGCATTCAGTTTCCTCCATTAAAATGACTGTTTAGCCCTCATAATGCATGCAAACATGTTATAGTGCTGCATTTTCACTGGTAATTGTTTCTATTGCAATGCATGTCTAACTTCTAGTGATATTACAGAAAAGTCATGTTTAATTGAATGTTAAGTGAATTCTCATTAAAAATGACTCCAAACAGCTTTTTATGTTTAAAATATTGCTTTTGGGCTATTTAGAGGTGTTTCAAGAAGTTTGTATAGTTCTGTGCTGGCATTCAGTTTCCTCCATTAAAATGACTGTTTAGCCCTCATAATGCATACAAACATGTTATAGTGCTGCATTTTCACTGGTAATTGTTTCTATTGCAATGCATGTCTAACTTGTAGTGATTTTACAGAAAAGTCATATTTAGTTGAAAGTTAAGTGAATTCCCATTAAAAATGACTCCAAGCAGCTTTTTATGTTTATAATATTGCATTTGGGCTGTTTAGAGGAGTTTCAAGAACTTTGAATAGTTCTGTGCTAGCATTCAGTTTCCTCCATCAATATGACTGTTTAGCCCACATAATTGCATGCAAACATGTTATAGTGATGCATTTTGACTGGTAATTGTTTTTGTTGCAATGCATGTCTAACTTCTAGTGATATTACAGAAAAGTCATATTTAGTTGAAAGTTAAGTGAATTCTCATTAAAAATTACTCCTAACAGCTTTTTATGTTTAAAATATTGCTTTTTTGACTGTTTAGAGGTGTTTCAAAAAGTTTGCGTAGTTCTGTGCTGGCATTCAGTTTCCTCCATTAAAATGACTGTTTAGCCCTCATAATGCATGCAAACATGTTATAGTGCTGCATTTTGACTGGTAATTGTTTCTATTGCAATGCATGTCTAACTTCTAATGATATTACAGAAAAGTCATATTTAATTGAAAATTAAGTGAATTCTCATTGAAAATGACTCCAAACAGCTTTTTATGTTTAAAATATTGCTTTTGGGCTGTTTAGAGGTGTTTCAAGAAGTTTGCATAGTTCTGTGCTGTCAATCAGTTTCCTCCATTAAAATGACTGTTTAGCCCTCATAATGCATGCAAACATGTTATAGTGCTACATTTTGACAGGTAAGTGTATCTATTGCAATGCTTGTCTAACTTCTAGTGACATTACAGAAAAGTCATATTTAATTGAAAGTTAAGTGAATTCTCATTGAAAATAACTCCAAACAGCTTTTTATGTTTAAAATATTGCTTTTGGGCTGTTTAGAGGTGTTTCAAGAAGTTTGCATAGTTCTGTGCTGGCATTCAGTTTCCTCCAGTAAAATGACTGTTTAGCCCTCATAATGCATGCAATCATGTTATAGTGCTGCATTTTGACAGGTAATTGTTTCTATTGCAATGCATGTCTAACTTCTCAGTGATATTACAGAAAAGTCATATTTAATTGAAAATTAAGTGAATTCTCATTGAAAATGACTCCAAACAGCTTTTTATGTTTAAAATATTGCTTTTGGCTGTTTCGTTAAGTTTGCATAGTTGTGTGCTGGCATTCAGTTTACAACATTATAATGACTGATTAGCCCTCATTATGCATGCAAACATGTTATAGTGCTGCAGTTTGACTGGTAATTGTTTCTATTGCAATGCATGTCTAACTTCTAGTGATATTACTGAAAAATGTTTATTTGAAATTTAAGTGATTTCTTATTGAAAATGACTCCAAACAGCTTTTTATTTTTAAAATATTGCTTTTGGGCTGTTTCGTTAAGTTTGCATAGTTGTGTGCTGCCATTAATTTTACAACATTATAATGACAGTTTAGCCGTCATAATGCATGCATACATGTTGAAATTATGCATTTTGACTGGAAATAGTTTCCTCCATTAAAATGACTGTTCAGCCTTCATAATACATGCAAACATATTATAGTGCTGCATTTTGACTGGTAATTGTTTGTATTGCAATGCATGTCTAACTTCTAGTGACATTACGGAAAGGTAACGTTTAATTGAAAGTTAAGTGAATTCTCATTAAAAATGACTCCAAACAGCTTTTTATGTTTAAAATATTGCTTTTGGGCTGTTTAGAGGTGTTTCAAAAAGTTTGCATTGTTCTGTGCTGGCATTCAGTTTCCTCCATTAAAATGACTGTTTAGCCCTCATAATGCATGCAAACGTTATAGTGCTGCATTTTGACTGGTAATTGTTTGTATTGCAATGCATGTCTAACTTCTAGTGACATTACAGAAAGGTAACGTTTAATTGAAAGTTACGTGAATTCTCATTGAAAATGACTCCAAACAGCTTTTTATGTTTAAAATTTTGCTTTTGGGCTGTTTCTGTTAAGTTTGCATAGTTGTGTGCTGGCATTCAGTTTACAACATTATAATGACTGATTAGCCCTCATAATGCATGCAAACATGTTATAGTGCTGCATTTTGACTGGTAATTGTTTCTATTGCAATGCATATCTAACTTCTAGTGATATTACTGAAAAGTCATGTTTATTTGAAATTTAAGTGATTTCTTATTGAAAATGACTCCAAACAGCTTTTTATTTTTAAAATGTTGTTTTTGGGCTGTTTCGTTAAGTTTGCATAGTTGTGTGCTGGCATTAATTTTACAACATTATAATGACTGTTTAGCCGTCATAATGCATGCATACATGTTGAAATTATGCATTTTGACTGGAAATAGTTTCCTCCATTAAAATGACTGTTCAGCCTTCATAATACATGCAAACATATTATAGTGCTGCATTTTGACTGGTAATTGTTTCTATTGCAATGCATGTGTAACTTCTAGTGATATTACAGAAAAGTCACGTTTAATTGAAAGTTAAGTGAATTCTCACTGAAAATGACTAAAACAGCTTTTTATGTTTAAAATATTGCTTTTGGGCTGTTTAGAGGTGTTTCAAGAACTTTGAATAGTTCTGTGCTGGCATTCAGTTTCCTCCATTAATATGTCTGTTTAGCCCACATAATTGCATGCAAACATGTTATAGAACTGCATTTTGACAGGTAATTGTTTCTATTGCAATGCTTGTCTAACTTCTAGTGACATTACAGAAAAGTCATATTTAATTGAAAGTTAAGTGAATTCTCATTAAAAATGACTCCAAACAGCTTTTTATGTTTAAAATATTGCTTTTGGGCTGTTTAGAGGTGTTTCAAAAAGTTTGCATTGTTCTGTGCTGGCATTCAGTTTCCTCCATTAAAATGACTGTTTAGCCCTCATAATGCATGCAAACATGTTATAGTGCTGCATTTTGACTGGTAATTGTTTTTGTTGCAATGCATGTCTAACTTCTAATGATATTACAGAAAAGTCATATTTAATTGAAAATTAAGTGAATTCTCATTGAAAATGACTCCAAACAGCTTTTTATGTATAAAATATTGCTTTTGGGCTGTTTAGAGGTGTTTCAAAAAGTTTGCATTGTTCTGTGCTGGCATTCAGTTTCCTCCATTAAAATGACTGTTTAGCCCTCATAATGCATTAGTGCTGCATTTTGACTGGTAATTGTTTGTATTGCAATGCATGTCTAACTTCTAGTGACATTACAGAAAGGTCACGTTTAATTGAAAATTAAGTGAATTCTCATTGAAAATGACTCCAAACAGCTTTTTATGTTTAAAATATTGCTTTTGGGCTGTTTTGTTAAGTTTGAATAGTTCTGTGCTGGCATTCAGTTTCCTCCATTAATGTGACTGTTTAGCCCACATAATTGCATGCAAACATGTTACAGAACTTTATTTTGACTGGTAATTGTTTCTATTGCAATGCTTGTCTAACTTCTAGTGACATTACAGAAAAGTCATATTTAAATGAAAGTTAAGTGAATTCTCATTGAAAATGACTCAAACAGCTTTTTAAGTTTAAAATATTGCTTTTGGGCTGTTTAGAGGTGCTTCAAGAAGTTTGCATAGTTCTGTGCTGGCATTCAGTTTCCTCCATCAATATGACTGTTTAGCCCACATTATTGCATGCAAACATGTTATAATGCTGAATTTTGACTGGTAATTGTTTTTTTTCCAATGCTTGTCTATCTTCTAGTGACATTACAGAAAAGTCACGTTTAATTGAAAGTTAAGTGAATTCTCATTAAAAATGACTCCTAACAGCTTTTTATGTTTAAAATATTGCTTTTTTGACTGTTTAGAGGTGTTTCAAATAGTTTGCATTGTTCTGTGCTGGCATTCAGTTTCCTCCATTAAAATGACTGTTTAGCCCTCATAATGCATGCAAACATGTTATAGTGCTGCATTTTCACTGGTAATTGTTTCTATTGCAATGCATGTCTAACTTCTAGTGATATTACAGAAAAGTCATGTTTAATTGAATGTTAAGTGAATTCTCATTAAAAATGACTCCAAACAGCTTTTTATGTTTAAAATATTGCTTTTGGGCTATTTAGAGGTGTTTCAAGAAGTTTGTATAGTTCTGTGCTGGCATTCAGTTTCCTCCATTAAAATGACTGTTTAGCCCTCATAATGCATACAAACATGTTATAGTGCTGCATTTTCACTGGTAATTGTTTCTATTGCAATGCATGTCTAACTTGTAGTGATTTTACAGAAAAGTCATATTTAGTTGAAAGTTAAGTGAATTCCCATTAAAAATGACTCCAAGCAGCTTTTTATGTTTATAATATTGCATTTGGGCTGTTTAGAGGAGTTTCAAGAACTTTGAATAGTTCTGTGCTAGCATTCAGTTTCCTCCATCAATATGACTGTTTAGCCCACATAATTGCATGCAAACATGTTATAGTGATGCATTTTGACTGGTAATTGTTTTTGTTGCAATGCATGTCTAACTTCTAGTGATATTACAGAAAAGTCATATTTAGTTGAAAGTTAAGTGAATTCTCATTAAAAATTACTCCTAACAGCTTTTTATGTTTAAAATATTGCTTTTTTGACTGTTTAGAGGTGTTTCAAAAAGTTTGCGTAGTTCTGTGCTGGCATTCAGTTTCCTCCATTAAAATGACTGTTTAGCCCTCATAATGCATGCAAACATGTTTTATAGTGCTGCATTTTGACTGGTAATTGTTTCTATTGCAATGCATGTCTAACTTCTAGTGATATTACAAAAAAGTCACGTTTAATTGAAAGTTAAGTGAATTCTCATTAAAAATTACTCCTAACAGCTTTTTTTATGTTTAAAATATTGTTTTTGGCTGTTTAGAGGTGTTTCAAGAAGTTTGCATAGTTCTGTGCTGGCATTCAGTTTCCTCCATTAAAATGACTGTTTAGCCCTCATAATCCATGCAAACATGTTATAGTGCTGCATTTTGACAGGTAATTGTTTCTATTGCAATGCTTGTCTAACTTCTAGTGACATTACAGAAAAGTCATATTTAATTGAAAGTTAAGTGAATTCTCATTGAAAATGACTCAAACAGCTTTTTAAGTTTAAAATATTGCTTTTGGGCTGTTTAGAGGTGCTTCAAGAAGTTTGCATAGTTCTGTGCTGGCATTCAGTTTCCTCCATTAAAATGACTGTTTAGCCCTCATAATGCATGCAAACATGTTATAGTGCTGCATTTTGACTGTTAATTGTTTCTATTGCAATGCATGTCTAACTTCTAGTGATATTACAGAAAAGTCACGTTTAATTGAAAGTTAAGTGAATTCTCATTAAAAATTACTCCTAACAGCTTTTTATGTTTAAAATATTGCTTTTTGACTGTTTAGAGGTGTTTCAAAAAGTTTGCGTAGTTCTGTGCTGGCATTCAGTTTCCTCCATTAAAATGACTGTTTAGCCCTCATAATCCATGCAAACATGTTATAGTGCTGCATTTTGACAGGTAATTGTTTCTATTGCAATGCTTGTCTAACTTCTAGTGACATTACAGAAAAGTCATATTTAATTGAAAGTTAAGTGAATTCTCATTGAAAATGACTCAAACAGCTTTTTAAGTTTAAAATATTGCTTTTGGGCTGTTTAGAGGTGCTTCAAGAAGTTTGCATAGTTCTGTGCTGGCATTCAGTTTCCTCCATTAAAATGACTGTTTAGCCCTCATAATGCATGCAAACATGTTATAGTGCTGCATTTTGACTGTTAATTGTTTCTATTGCAATGCATGTCTAACTTCTAGTGATATTACAGAAAAGTCACGTTTAATTGAAAGTTAAGTGAATTCTCATTAAAAATTACTCCTAACAGCTTTTTATGTTTAAAATATTGCTTTTTGACTGTTTAGAGGTGTTTCAAAAAGTTTGCGTAGTTCTGTGCTGGCATTCAGTTTCCTCCATTAAAATGACTGTTTAGCCCTCATAATGCATGCAAACATGTTATAGTGCTGCATTTTGACTGGTAATTGTTTCTATTGCAATGCATGTCTAACTTCTAGTGATATTACAGAAAAGTCATATTTAATTGAAAATTAAGCGAATTCTCATTGAAAATGACTCCTAACAGCTTTTTTATGTTTAAAATATTGCGTTTGGGCTGTTTAGAGGTGTTTCAAGAAGTTTGCATAGTTCTGTGCTGGCATTCAGTTTCCTCCATTAAAATGACTGTTTAGCCCTCATAATCCATGCAAACATGTTATAGTGCTGCGGTTTGACTGGTAATTGTTTGTATTGCAATGCATGTCTAACTTCTTACAGAAAAGTCACGTTTAATTGAAAGTTAAGTGAATTCTCATTGAAAATGACTCCAAACAGCTTTTTATATTTAAAATATTGCTTTTGGGCTGTTTAGAGGTGTTTCAAGAACTTTGAATAGTTCTGTGCTGGCATTCAGTTTCCTCCATTAATATGTCTGTTTAGCCCACATAATTGCATGCAAACATGTTATAGAACTGCATTTTGACAGGTAATTGTTTCTATTGCAATGCTTGTCTAACTTCTAGTGACATTACAGAAAAGTCATATTTAATTGAAAGTTAAGTGAATTCTCATTAAAAATGACTCCAAACAGCTTTTTATGTTTAAAATATTGCTTTTGGGCTGTTTAGAGGTGTTTCAAAAAGTTTGCATTGTTCTGTGCTGGCATTCAGTTTCCTCCATTAAAATGACTGTTTAGCCCTCATAATGCATGCAAACATGTTATAGTGCTGCATTTTGACTGGTAATTGTTTTTGTTGCAATGCATGTCTAACTTCTAATGATATTACAGAAAAGTCATATTTAATTGAAAATTAAGTGAATTCTCATTGAAAATGACTCCAAACAGCTTTTTATGTATAAAATATTGCTTTTGGGCTGTTTAGAGGTGTTTCAAAAAGTTTGCATTGTTCTGTGCTGGCATTCAGTTTCCTCCATTAAAATGACTGTTTAGCCCTCATAATGCATTAGTGCTGCATTTTGACTGGTAATTGTTTGTATTGCAATGCATGTCTAACTTCTAGTGACATTACAGAAAGGTCACGTTTAATTGAAAATTAAGTGAATTCTCATTGAAAATGACTCCAAACAGCTTTTTATGTTTAAAATATTGCTTTTGGGCTGTTTTGTTAAGTTTGAATAGTTCTGTGCTGGCATTCAGTTTCCTCCATTAATGTGACTGTTTAGCCCACATAATTGCATGCAAACATGTTACAGAACTTTATTTTGACTGGTAATTGTTTCTATTGCAATGCTTGTCTAACTTCTAGTGACATTACAGAAAAGTCATATTTAAATGAAAGTTAAGTGAATTCTCATTGAAAATGACTCAAACAGCTTTTTAAGTTTAAAATATTGCTTTTGGGCTGTTTAGAGGTGCTTCAAGAAGTTTGCATAGTTCTGTGCTGGCATTCAGTTTCCTCCATCAATATGACTGTTTAGCCCACATTATTGCATGCAAACATGTTATAATGCTGAATTTTGACTGGTAATTGTTTTTTTTCCAATGCTTGTCTATCTTCTAGTGACATTACAGAAAAGTCACGTTTAATTGAAAGTTAAGTGAATTCTCATTAAAAATGACTCCTAACAGCTTTTTATGTTTAAAATATTGCTTTTTTGACTGTTTAGAGGTGTTTCAAATAGTTTGCATTGTTCTGTGCTGGCATTCAGTTTCCTCCATTAAAATGACTGTTTAGCCCTCATAATGCATGCAAACATGTTATAGTGCTGCATTTTCACTGGTAATTGTTTCTATTGCAATGCATGTCTAACTTCTAGTGATATTACAGAAAAGTCATGTTTAATTGAATGTTAAGTGAATTCTCATTAAAAATGACTCCAAACAGCTTTTTATGTTTAAAATATTGCTTTTGGGCTATTTAGAGGTGTTTCAAGAAGTTTGTATAGTTCTGTGCTGGCATTCAGTTTCCTCCATTAAAATGACTGTTTAGCCCTCATAATGCATACAAACATGTTATAGTGCTGCATTTTCACTGGTAATTGTTTCTATTGCAATGCATGTCTAACTTGTAGTGATTTTACAGAAAAGTCATATTTAGTTGAAAGTTAAGTGAATTCCCATTAAAAATGACTCCAAGCAGCTTTTTATGTTTATAATATTGCATTTGGGCTGTTTAGAGGAGTTTCAAGAACTTTGAATAGTTCTGTGCTAGCATTCAGTTTCCTCCATCAATATGACTGTTTAGCCCACATAATTGCATGCAAACATGTTATAGTGATGCATTTTGACTGGTAATTGTTTTTGTTGCAATGCATGTCTAACTTCTAGTGATATTACAGAAAAGTCATATTTAGTTGAAAGTTAAGTGAATTCTCATTAAAAATTACTCCTAACAGCTTTTTATGTTTAAAATATTGCTTTTTTGACTGTTTAGAGGTGTTTCAAAAAGTTTGCGTAGTTCTGTGCTGGCATTCAGTTTCCTCCATTAAAATGACTGTTTAGCCCTCATAATGCATGCAAACATGTTTTATAGTGCTGCATTTTGACTGGTAATTGTTTCTATTGCAATGCATGTCTAACTTCTAGTGATATTACAAAAAGTCACGTTTAATTGAAAGTTAAGTGAATTCTCATTAAAAATTACTCCTAACAGCTTTTTTTATGTTTAAAATATTGTTTTTGGCTGTTTAGAGGTGTTTCAAGAAGTTTGCATAGTTCTGTGCTGGCATTCAGTTTCCTCCATTAAAATGACTGTTTAGCCCTCATAATCCATGCAAACATGTTATAGTGCTGCATTTTGACAGGTAATTGTTTCTATTGCAATGCTTGTCTAACTTCTAGTGACATTACAGAAAAGTCATATTTAATTGAAAGTTAAGTGAATTCTCATTGAAAATGACTCAAACAGCTTTTTAAGTTTAAAATATTGCTTTTGGGCTGTTTAGAGGTGCTTCAAGAAGTTTGCATAGTTCTGTGCTGGCATTCAGTTTCCTCCATTAAAATGACTGTTTAGCCCTCATAATGCATGCAAACATGTTATAGTGCTGCATTTTGACTGTTAATTGTTTCTATTGCAATGCATGTCTAACTTCTAGTGATATTACAGAAAAGTCACGTTTAATTGAAAGTTAAGTGAATTCTCATTAAAAATTACTCCTAACAGCTTTTTATGTTTAAAATATTGCTTTTTTGACTGTTTAGAGGTGTTTCAAAAAGTTTGCGTAGTTCTGTGCTGGCATTCAGTTTCCTCCATTAAAATGACTGTTTAGCCCTCATAATCCATGCAAACATGTTATAGTGCTGCATTTTGACAGGTAATTGTTTCTATTGCAATGCTTGTCTAACTTCTAGTGACATTACAGAAAAGTCATATTTAATTGAAAGTTAAGTGAATTCTCATTGAAAATGACTCAAACAGCTTTTTAAGTTTAAAATATTGCTTTTGGGCTGTTTAGAGGTGCTTCAAGAAGTTTGCATAGTTCTGTGCTGGCATTCAGTTTCCTCCATTAAAATGACTGTTTAGCCCTCATAATGCATGCAAACATGTTATAGTGCTGCATTTTGACTGTTAATTGTTTCTATTGCAATGCATGTCTAACTTCTAGTGATATTACAGAAAAGTCACGTTTAATTGAAAGTTAAGTGAATTCTCATTAAAAATTACTCCTAACAGCTTTTTATGTTTAAAATATTGCTTTTTTGACTGTTTAGAGGTGTTTCAAAAAGTTTGCGTAGTTCTGTGCTGGCATTCAGTTTCCTCCATTAAAATGACTGTTTAGCCCTCATAATGCATGCAAACATGTTATAGTGCTGCATTTTGACTGGTAATTGTTTCTATTGCAATGCATGTCTAACTTCTAGTGATATTACAGAAAAGTCATATTTAATTGAAAATTAAGCGAATTCTCATTGAAAATGACTCCTAACAGCTTTTTTATGTTTAAAATATTGCGTTTGGGCTGTTTAGAGGTGTTTCAAGAAGTTTGCATAGTTCTGTGCTGGCATTCAGTTTCCTCCATTAAAATGACTGTTTAGCCCTCATAATCCATGCAAACATGTTATAGTGCTGCGGTTTGACTGGTAATTGTTTGTATTGCAATGCATGTCTAACTTCTTACAGAAAAGTCACGTTTAATTGAAAGTTAAGTGAATTCTCATTGAAAATGACTCCAAACAGCTTTTTATATTTAAAATATTGCTTTTGGGCTGTTTAAAGGTGTTTGCATTGTTCTGTGCTGGCATTCAGTTTCCTCCATTAAAATGACTGTTTAGCCCTCATAATCCATGCAAACATGTTATAGTTCTGCATTTTGACTGGTAATTGTTTCTATTGCAATGCATGTCTAACTTCTAGTGATTTTACAGAAAAGTCATATTTAATTGAAAGTTAAGTGATTTCTGATTAAAAATGACTCCAAACAGCTTTTTAAGTTTAAAATATTGCTTTTGGGCTGTTTAGAGGTGTTTCAAGAACTTTTAATAGTTCTGTGCTGGCATTCAGTTTCCTCCATTAATATGACTGTTTAGCCCACATAATTGCATGCAAACATGTTGAAAGTTAAGTGAATTCTCATTAAAAATGACTCCAAAATGCTTTTTATGTTTAAAATATTGCTTTTGGGCAGTTTCCTCCATTAATATGACTGTTTAGCCCACATAATTGCATGCAAACATGTTGAAAGTTAAGTGAATTCTCAATAAAAATGACTCCAAACAGCTTTTTATGTTTAAAATATTGCTTTTGGGCTGTTTAGAGGTGTTTCAAAACGTTTGCATAGTTCTGTGCTGGCATTCAGTTTCCTCCATTAAAATGACTGTTTAGCCCTCATAATGCATACAAACATGTTATAGTGCTGCATTTTGACAGGTAATTGTTTCTTTTGCAATAAATGTCTAACTTCTAGTGATATTACTGAAAAGTCACATTTTATTGAAATTTAAGTGATTTCTTATTGAAAATTATTCCAAACGTCTCAGGTTACATGTGTAACCCTTGATCCCTGAAAAAAGCAGAACGAGATGCTGCGCTGCTAAGCGCTACGGGGAACAACCCTAGTTGTGACCGAGCTGAATAATGTGTGTAACACGTCAATGAACATTGACCGGAATTTATAGCCTCGGCTGATGTAATCATTAGATGCACCTGTGGCCAGGCTATAAATGGATACGTCACCAGGTGTCGTCAGATACTTCTTTTTGAAGAGCAGTCCTGGGACGTCCCAGTGCGGCAAAGAAGTGCAGCATCTCGTTCCGCTTTTTTCAGGGAACAAGATTTACACATGTAACCCAAGACGTGAGGTGTTTCAAGAAGTTTGCATAGTTCTGTGATGGCATTCAGTTTCCTCCATTAAAATGACTGTTTAGCCCTAATAATGCATGCAAAAATGTTATAGTGCTGCATTTTGACAGGTAATTGTTTCTTATGCAATAAATGTCTAACTTCTAGTGATATTACTGAAAAGTCACGTTTTATTGAAATTTAAAAGAAGTGCAGCATCTCGTTCCGCTTTTTTCAGGGAACAAGGTTTACACATGTAACCCGAGACGTTCCCTTTACAAAAAGCTTCACTATGATGCTGCGCTGCTAAGCGCTACGGGGAACGCAATACCCACGCCGCCGTACTTGGGTCTGTCCGGACCCCTACAGTTGTGCAGTGTACTCACAAAAACGTGAGAGGTCTCAGACATGAGCTTGAGATGTCGACTCAAGGGCATAAGAGCCCGGAGTAGCAAAGCATCTAACCCATAAAGTTCGATGAATGTGTGCGACGAGAACCCTATCGCAACAGAAACTTGTCATAAAAACTGATGAATGTGAGCGGAGAGGACCAGCCTGCCGCATCACAAACTTGTTCAGGCATGAGCTGATATGTCGACTCAAGGGCATAAGAGCCCGGAGTGCAGAACATCCAAACTAAAAAAGTCCAATGAATGTGTGCGGAGAGGAAACCTGCCGCATCACAAACTTGTTTAGGCATGGGCTGAGATGTCGACTCAAAGACATAAGAGTCCGGAGTAGCAAAGCATCTAGCCCATAAAGTTCGATGAATGTTTGCGAAGAGAACCGTATCGCAACACAAACTTGTCAAAAAAACTGATGAATGTGAGTGAAGAGGAACAGCCTGCCGCATCACAAACTTGTCCAGACATGAGCTTGAGATGTCGACTCAAGGGCATAAGAACATCCAAACTATAAAAATCTAATGAATGTGTGCGGAGAGGACAACCTGCCGCATCACAAATTGCTGCAGAGGAAGACCTCTAGCCAAGGTTTTAGAGGAGGAGAGCCCTCTGGTAGAGTGTGCCCTAAAACCTACTGGCGAAGCTTGACCGCGCGCCTCGTAGGCCCGGCAATAATGAGGATGCCTGTTTGAGGGCACCTCGCCCACCAAGCCGTGGCAAACCGCAGTGGCCACATAGAACCTGGCAGTGGTGAGGCAAGTGCCCGCTGACAGTTCTTTCTACAGAAAATACAGAACTGAAGCAAACTGGCAGTTAGCTGGTTCTGTAATAAGAACTTTAGTAGAAGGAAACGCATGCAGGTTCATTTGTGCTATGTATGCGTTACTATTATCAGCCCCTTCTGAGGGGGGGGGGACTGGGCGACTCGGGGAGAAGTAGAGGAGACATTGCGCTAAGAGGCCCTCTTCTGCCCTGTAAAATCTACCCAGATCAGTTCCGAGTGGAGGGAGCCCTAGCACTTGAAATGGTCTCGATAACCTCAAGAGAAAACCCTGTGAAACCATTTGGTACCATTAGGGGCCAGACATGAAAGGTTTCACAATTCGGGCCAAGGATGAGAAGGTCCTCCCTGTTCGGAATCGCCCAAGGCGAGCCGTCGAGGAGAGGAATTAACTCAGAGAAACATATCCTGTTCGGCCAGCGCAGCGCCATTAATAGGAGGCAAGACCCTTGCTGGTAAACGTTGCCAAGACTTCCAGGAGCAGAGAAACCGGGGAAAGAAACGCATACAGACACATTCTGGGTCATTAACGTCCAGGCCCAAGGGGGCTGGGTGATTTCAGGGAGAAGCAGAGGAGACATTGCGCTATTCATAGAGGCGAAGAGGTCCTCTTCTGCCCTAAGATCTCACCCAAACTTGTTCCAAGTGGAAA
>NW_026265675.1:0-5578 GCF_025860055.1 Xyrauchen texanus
AAACAGAGATTGAGGGATATTTTTAAGGAATAACGCTTGACAAATTCTCAGTTACGTATTCTCTGATCTGCAATACGATTGGTTTTTGGAGGTCATTTAGTGAGTTTATGTCACATGATCATAATGTATATTAGACTGACAGCATATAAGCTGTTGGAGATCTTTTACATGTCTTTGCATATTCAGCACATGCTTCAGTGATCTGAGAGTGTTTATAGTGTGTGAGTTTAACACTTTTCTTCATTAAAACTGAACAAACAACAACAAGAATGAATTTCATCAGCGTCTGTATCTGGACACTCGTTCTGTCTGTTCAAGGTTCAGTTGAAATATTATTCAAACTCAATGTTATTTACATGCTTGTGTTTGGTAGAAAATCAATATATTCTGTATTTTAAAGTTTCATATCTTTCTTTTCTGATGAACTTTCTTTAACAGAAATTACAGGACAAATTTCTGTGACTCAGACTCCAACAGTAACAACTGTTCAACCAGGAGAATCCATCACTATAACCTGTAAAACCAGCAGAGGAATTGGAGATCCTACACATGGTTGTAGATCCTGTCTAGCCTGGTATCATCAGAAACTCGGAGAAGCTCCTAAACTCCTCATTTATTGGACCAAGAGCCTGCAGTCTGGAACTCCATCACGATTCAGTGGCGGTGGATCTGAATATGGAACTGATTTCACTCTGACCATCAGTGGAGTCCAGACTGAAGATGCAGGACATTATTACTGTCAGAGTGTACATCGCATCAGTGATAGCTGGTTGTTCACACAGTGATAAAGAGTCGTACAAAAACCTCTGTCAGTCACACTGCACTGATACACTGACAGATAACGCAGCTGCTCACACACACACACACACACACACACACACACACACACACACACACACACACACACACACACACACACACACTAATGAATAAACTGTATTTGTAAAAGAGTGAAACAGAAAAATGATTGATGGAAAAAGGAAGATAAATCAGATAGTTAATAATGTTGATGATTTTCTATGATATATCGGCACACTGTAAGACTTTAGTTCAGTGTGATCAACTGAAAGTTTCCAGAGATGATAAACAGCACAAACACTGAGCAGATGTGTGTGACACAAACAGCATCATTGATATTGAGTTTTGAACAGTTGATTGAAACATTCATAAGGTCAGTATGACTGCTGAGATCAGCCTCAGAGTAAACTGATGAATATGATCAAAGCTCATCTCTCCATTAGTCAAACTCAACTGTCTCATTTCACACAAACAGTGAAACTCATATTTGCATCATCAGGGTGGAGTGATTCTGTTCCTCTCAGAATAGAGCCGCTCCATCAGCAGATGTTCACCATCGTAACACCATCAACACTTCAAATAAACATGTCAACTCGTTTGTGCAAAAGATCAGATTTCATCGTTTCATTGAAGAACACAAGATGCTCTTTGATACATTCTCAAATCATGCTGGATAACATGATCATCAGGTTTTGAACAAACGTTTGGAGTCTATACCAGCTCGAGTGCTGTCACTGAAACTAAATGAAACATTTCAACATATAATTCATGCACATTTTTACATTCACCTCAAATAGTTCACATAATATCATTTGCAGATGTGGAATGTAATGAATTATAACCACTCTCACTTCAATTTACAATCCCCAGAACAATATGATGAAACGGGTAAACCATACCTTAAAATACATGATCTCGTCTTATGTTGAAGAAAACCACAAGAAATGGGATGCACACCTTCCCGAGCTGATGTTCTCCATTAACTCTGCAGTGCAGGAAACAACTGGAGTGTCACCAGATGAACTTCAGCTGGACCGGAAACTTCAGAGTCCCGTAGATAAATGATTTCATGAATTAACTTCCACTGATGATGTGATCATCACCTACAACAAATGCAATCCAGTGTTGCAGAATGTTCAGGAAGCACGTTTTACACAACAGCTGTTAAAAGGCGAATGCTTCTGTGTAGTACAAAACATCAATTGTTCTTTTTGGGTTGATTTTACACTTTTAATATTAATTCACTACATGGCTGAGTTTAAAGTGCATATTGTGAGTGCATTAATGTATTATTCATCAAGTAGTAAATGGGCTACTCGACAGACTCATACACACACCCCAGGATGGAGGAATACATTAAATTGACATTTCTGACCACAAGGGGGAGACACAGCAGGTGCAATTCTCGCCAGTGTCAGTTTCTGTCCATCAGTAACCTCTCTGAAACATTTATGAACAATAATCAAATATAATCATGAAAAATAAAGAAAGAAATAATAATGAATCTGAATTTAAAATACAAATAAAAACCTGAAATAACCCATTAGAGAACATTCTGTACGGCTGAATGAAGGAACTGATGAATGTCGCACCTTCAACACTGAAATTGTGTCATTTACTTTTTTAAGATTTGTTGGATGTTCTAATATTGAAACAGAACAGAGAGTAAAAATGACTTAAACGTCAAACTCTACTTATAATATTATATTTAAACATTTATACATGTGTATATACTATAATATTATTATTAATAATTACAGTGGAAAAGATGTTCAACTGTTTGCTAATTTAACTGTTGAATTATTTAATGTTGTTTACGCTCAGAAATGCCTCGTGACATTATTAAATATTTAGATATGATCAGAAAATGACCAGTGGAGAGTTGTGTGTAATATTTGAATCCAGAACATCTTGGTTACTATTGTAACCTCCGTTACCCGAGGGAGGGAACGAGACGTTGTGTCGAAGGAAGTGACACAAGGGGTCTTCTCGGACGCCGAATCGTACCTCTGAACCTGAGAAAAGGCCAATGTCAAGTTGGCAGACAGAATTTGCGTGCCCCGCCCTACGGGTATAAAGGGAAGCAGGGCAGCGAATGCCAGTCAGGATTTTGCACTGAGGAGCCATAGGATGAAGCATATAACACCTTTTTCTCCCTCAGGGGTGTGGGAAAACCTAAGGTGGCTGTGCTAAACTCTTTGAGGGGGGTTGGGGACGGCTACGTGCCCTCGGTACAGGTGCCTCTAACACGCAATAGCCTGCTTTGCCCCTGTCCCGACAGTCACGTAACACGGTCAGTGCGTGGCGTTTTTATATGGACCCCTTGTGTCATTCCTTCGACACAATGTCGAGAGCGTGACAGAAGGGGAATGAAACACTATATATTCAGCACATGATTCAGTGATGTGAGAGTGTATATAGTGCTGTGAATTTAACAGTTCATCACTGAGAACACAACACAACACAATCATCATCAACACACAACACAACACAATCATCATCAACACACAACACAATCTTCATCAACACACAACACAACACAATCTTCATCAACACACAACACAACACAATCTTCATCAACACACAACACAATCTTCATCAACACACAACACAATCATCATCAACACACAACACAACACAATCATCATCAACACACAACACAACACAATCTTCATCAACACACAACACAACACAATCTTCATCAACACACAACACAACACAATCATCATCAACACACAACACAACACAATCATCATCAACACACAACACAACACAATCTTCATCAACACACAACACAACACAATCTTCATCAACACACAACACAACACAATCATCATCAACACACAACACAACACAATCTTCATCAACACACAACACAACACAATCTTCATCAACACACAACACAACACAATCTTCATCAACACACAACACAACACAATCATCATCAACACACAACACAACACAATCATCATCAACACACAACACAACACAATCTTCATCAACACACAACACAACACAATCTTCATCAACACACAACACAACACAATCATCATCAACACACAACACAACACAATCTTCATCAACACACAACACAATCATCATCAACACACAACACAATCATCATCAACACACAACACAACACAATCATCATCAACACACAACACAACACAATCTTCATCAACACACAACACAACACAATCTTCATCAACACACAACACAATCATCATCAACACACAACACAACACAATCTTCATCAACACACAACACAACACAATCATCATCAACACACAACACAACACAATCATCATCAACACACAACACAACACAATCTTCATCAACACACGACACAACACAATCTTCATCAACACACAACACAATCATCATCAACACACAACATAACACAATCATCATCAACACACAACACAACACAATCTTCATCAACACACAACACAACACAATCTTCATCAACACACAACACAACACAATCTTCATCAACACACAACACAACACAATCATCATCAACACACAACACAACACAATCTTCATCAACACACAACACAACACAATCTTCATCAACACACAACACAACACAATCTTCATCAACACACAACACAACACAATCATCATCAACACACAACACAACACAATCTTCATCAACACACAACACAATCTTCATCAACACACGACACAACACAATCTTCATCAACACACAACACAACACAATCTTCATCAACACACAACACAACACAATCATCATCAACACACAACACAACACAATCATCATCAACACACAACACAACACAATCTTCATCAACACACAACACAACACAATCTTCATCAACACACAACACAATCATCATCAACACACAACACAACACAATCTTCATCAACACACAACACAACACAATCTTCATCAACACACAACACAACACAATCTTCATCAACACACAACACAACACAACACAATCAACACACAACACAATCTTCAAAAAAAAAAGATCTATCTCAGACACTCAATAAACCCCAAAGCCTAGAAGAACTTGATGAAATAACAAAAAATATAATTGCAGTATTCTCTAGCACTCTTGATATTGTCGCCCCACTTCGATTAAAGAAAATTAAAGAAATAAGCCCTGCACCATGGTACAATGATCACACTCATGCTCTCAAGAGAGCAGCTCGGAAAATGGAGCGCATGTGGAAAAATACAAAATTAGAAGTATTTCGTGGTGCATGGAAGGATAGTGTCTGTAGATACAGACAGGCACTCAAAGCTGCCAGGTCAGCATATTTTAGTAAACTCATAGAAATTAACCACAACAATCCTAGATGTTTATTCAGTACTGTGGCTAAATTGGTTAGGAATAAATCCTCAACAGAACCAGATATTACGTCACAGCACAAGAGTAATGACTTCATGAATTTCTTTACAGATAAAATTGAAATAATCAGAAATAAAATTGGAATTATGCAATCATCTGCCATCGCACTGTAACAAGTAGAATTAGGTACTGCGCCTTTAAGATGAAACGTACTCTGGTACTCCCTCACTCAGAGTGGGCAGTCGATATGGGAAGCGCGAGCTGTAAACATCGCATGTATGCGTGCAGGCCCGTTTCATATTTCTGTTGCTCTTATTCTGCTTTTATTTCTATTCAGTAACGCAGTTGTTGTTAGCTGTGTGTTTTGCAAACTGCCCATGTGTGCGTGGGACCGACGACGCTGATAATAAATCACCCTGGTGGAATATCAGTTACGTCTTGTGAGTCTTTGCTTACAC
>NW_026265676.1:0-5538 GCF_025860055.1 Xyrauchen texanus
ATGGATTTTCCTGTACATTGAAAATGTTTCGCTTAGGATTCAGACAGAAATACATGTTTTTTGAATTCATCCATTGAGAGGGTTTAACCCCAACCATCTACTGATCAATTTTGAAATGATTTGCCATTTTGAGGAGGAATCTGCATTGCTGCTTGCAGCTATATTTATTATTATTATTATTATTATTATTCTCCTTGAGCCCCAATAGCTCAAAAAGTCACTGGTCAAAATTTTCTAAATTGGCACATTGATACTCCATGCCAACGGTACCCCCAAACCAAGAATGGCCCATATTCGCCCATAGGTGGCGCTTACAGGCCACGCCCAAAAAACAAAATTCAAAGTGATACAATTTCCACGCCATTTGTCCAAATCTTCTGAAACTTGGTGTACATGCCTCATTCCTCATGGGGAACAAAAAGCCTCAAGAACCCATAACTTCCGCCATGATGGATTTTCCCAGACGCTGAAAATTTCATAAAACCTACAAAACTCTTTCTTCTCCTGAACCGTGAGTCTAATTGACTTGAAATTTGGTACACATGTGTAGAATGGACAGTCCTTGAAAACGCTACTTAGGAAAAAATGAATACTGATACAAAATGGCTGAAAGGGGCGTGTTTATGTAAATGTCCAAATTTTAACAATATATACGTGTCAATAAATCAAATGTAATTTTGACTGATGGTTTTTCAAACCTAACATGCTTCAAGATGACATCACTCTGAAGTACTGCGAAAGAATGGCTAACATTCGCCTTAGGGGCTTACAGGCCATGCCGAAATTCCCATTTTCTGGTCTAAAATGTTCTAATTTGGTACAATGGTACTACAGGCCAACAGGAACCCACAAACCAAGAATGGCCGACATTCGCCATTAGGGGCGCTTACAGGCCACGCCTAAAATTCCCGCTTTCTGGTCAAAAATGTTCTAATTTGGTACATTGATACTACAGGCCAACAGGAACCCACAAACCAAGAATGGCCAACATTCGCCCCTAGGGGCACTACAGGCCACGCCAAAATTCCCATTTTCTGGTCAAACATTTTCTAATTTGGTACATTGATACTACAGGCCAACAGGAACCCTACAAACCAAGAATGGCCCACATTCACCCTTAGGGGCGCTTACAGGCCACTCCAAAATTCCCATTTTCTGGTCAAATATTTTCTAATTTTGTACATTGATACTACAGGCCAACAGGAACCCACAAACCAAGAATGGCCCACATTCGCCCATAGGTGGCGCTTACAGGCCACGTCTCCAAAAAAATATTTTCAAAGTGATACCATTTCCACGCCATTTGTCCAATTCTTCTGAAACTTGGTGTACATGCCTCATTTCTCATTGGGAACAAAAAGCCTCAAGGATCCATAAGGTCCGTATGGATTTTCCTGTACATTGAAAATGTTTCGTTTAGGATTCAGACAAAGACATGTTTTTTGAATTCATTAATTGGGAGGGTTTATCCCCAACCATCTACTGATCAATTTTAAATGATTTGCCATTTTGAGGAGGAATCCGCGATTGCTGCTTGCAGCTATATTTATTATTATTATTATTATTATTATTATTCTCCTTGAGCCCAAATAGCTCAAAAAGTCACTGGTCAAAATTTTCTAAATTGGCACATTGATAGTCCATGCCAACGGGTACCCTCAAACCAAGAATGGCCAACATTCGCCCATAGGTGGCGCTTACAGGCCACGCCCAAAAAACAAATATTCAAAGTGATACCATTTCCACGCCATTTGTCCAAATCTTCTGAAACTTGGTGTACATGCCTCATTCCTCATGGGGAACAAAAAGCCTCAAGAACCCATAACTTCCGCCATGATGGATTTTCCCAGACGCTGAAAATTTGCATAAAACCTACAAAACTCTTTCTTCTCCTGAACCGTGAGCTCCAATTGACTTGAAATTTGGTACACATGTGTAGAATTGACAGTCCTTGAAAACGCTACTTAGGAAAAATGAATACTGATACAAAATGGCTGAAAGGGGCGTGTTTATGTAAATGTCCAAATTTTAACAATATATACGTGTCAATAAATCAAATGTAATTTTGACTGATGGTTTTTCAAACCTAACATGCTTCAAGATGACATCACTCTGAAGTACTCATGCAAAGAATGGCTAACATTCGCCTTAGGGGCTTACAGGCCATGCCGAAATTCCCATTTTCTGGTCTAAAATGTTCTAATTTGGTACAATGGTACTACAGGCCAACAGGAACCCACAAACCAAGAATGGCCTACATTCGCCACTAGGGGGCTTAAAGGCCACGCCAAAATTCCCGCTTTCTGGTCAAAAATGTTCTAATTTGGTACATTGATACTACAGGCCAACAGGAACCCACAAACCAAGAATGGCCAACATTCACCCTTAGGGGGCTTACAGGCCATGCCAAAATTCCCATTTTCTGGTCAAAAATGTTCTAATTTGGTACATTGATACTACAGGCCAACAGGAACCCACAAACCAAGAATGGCTCCAACATTCGCCCTTAGGGGGCGCTTACAGGCTACATTCCTAAAATTCCCATTTTCTGGTCAAATATTTTCTAATTTTGTACATTGATACTACAGGCCAACAGGAACCCACAAACCAAGAATGGCCCACATTCGACCATAGGTGGTGCTACAGGCCACGCTCCAAAAAAATATTTTCAAAGTGATACCATTTCCACGCCATTTGTCCAATTCTTCTGAAACTTGGTGTACATGCCTCATTTCTCATTGGGAACAAAAAGCCTCAAGGATCCATAAGGTCCTGTATGGATTTTCCTGTACATTGAAAATGTTTCGCTTAGGATTCAGACAAAGACATGTTTTTTTGAATTCCTTAATTGGGAGGGTTTATCCCCAACCATCTACTGATCAATTTTAAATGATTTGCCATTTTGAGGAGGAATCACGCATTGCTGCTTGCAGCTATATTTATTATTATTATTATTATTATTATTCTTCTCCTTGAGCCCCAATAGCTCAAAAAGTCACTGGTCAAAAGTTTTCTAAATTGGCACATTGATAGTCCATGCCAACGGGTACCCCCAAACCAAGAATGGCCAACATTCGCCCATAGGTGGCGCTTACAGGCCACGCCCAAAAAACAAAATTCAAAGTGATACCATTTCCACGCCATTTGTCCAAATCTTCTGAAACTTGGTGTACATGCCTCATTCCTCATGGGGAACAAAAAGCCTCAAGAACCCATAACTTCCGCCATGATGGATTTTCCCAGACGCTGAAAATTTGCTAAAACCTACAAAACTCTTTCTTCTCCTGAACCGTAGCTCCAATTGACTTGAAATTTGGTACACATGTGTAGAATGGACAGTCCTTGAAAACGCTACTTAGGAAAAAATGAATACGATACAAAATGGCTGAAAGGGGCGTGTTTATGTAAATGTCCAAATTTTAACAATATATACGTGTCAATAAATCAAATGTAATTTTGACTGATGGTTTTTCAAACCTAACATGCTTCAAGATGACATCACTCTGAAGTACTGCAAAGAATGGCCAACATTCACCTTAGGGGCTTACAGGCCATGCCGAAATTCCCATTTTCTGGTCTAAAATGTTCTAATTTGGTACAATGGTACTACAGGCCAACAGGAACCCACAAACCAAGAATGGCCGACATTCGCCACTAGGGGCTTAAAGGCCACGCCTAAAATTCCCGCTTTCTGGTCAAAAATGTTCTAATTTGGTACATTGATACTACAGGCCAACAGGAACCCACAAACCAAGAATGGCCAACATTCACCCCTAGGGGGCACTACAGGCCATGCCAAAATTCCCATTTTCTGGTCTAAAATGTTCTAATTTGGTACATTGATACTACAGGCCAACAGGAACCCACAAACCAAGATGAATGGGCCTACATCATTCGTCACATCTAGCCTAGGAGGCTGCTTACAGGCTACATTCCCAAAATTCCCATTTTCTGGTCAAATATTTTCTAATTTTGTACATTGATACTACAGGCCAACAGGAACCCACAAACCAAGAATGGCCCACATTTGCCCATAGGTGGCGCTACAGGCCACGCTCCAAAAAATATTTTCAAAGTGATACCATTTCCACGCCATTTGTCCAATTCTTCTGAAACTTGGTGTACATGCCTCATTTCTCATTGGGAACAAAAAGCCTCAAGGATCCATAAGGTCCGTATGGATTTTCCTGTACATTGAAAATGTTTCGCTTAGGATTCAGACAGAAATACATGTTTTTTGAATTCATTCATTGGGAGGGTTTATCCCCAACCATCTACTGATCAATTTTAAATGATTTGCCATTTTGAGGAGGAATCCGCATTGCTGCTTGCAGCTATATTTATTATTATTATTATTATTATTACTTCTCCTTGAGCCCCAATAGCTCAAAAAGTCACTGGTCAAAATTTTCTAAATTGGCACATTGATACTCCATGCCAACGGGTACCCCCAAACCAAGAATGGCCCACATTCGCCCATAGGTGGCGCTACAGGCCACGCCCAAAAAAACAAAATTCAAAGTGATACAATTTCCACGCCATTTGTCCAAATCTTCTGAAACTTGGTGTACATGCCTCATTCCTCATGGGGAACAAAAAGCCTCAAGAACCCATAACTTCCGCCATGATGGATTTTCCCAGACGCTGAAAATTTGCATAAAACCTACAAAACTCTTTCTTCTCCTGAACCGTGAGCTCCAATTGACTTGAAATTTGGTACACATGTGTAGAATGGACAGTCCTTGAAAACGCTACTTAGGAAAAATGAATACTGATACAAAATGGCTGAAAGGGGCGTGTTTATGTAAATGTCCAAATTTTAACAATATATACGTGTCAATAAATCAAATGTAATTTTGACTGATGGTTTTTCAAACCTAACATGCTTCAAGATGACATCACTCTGAAGTACTGCGCAAAGAATGGCTAACATTCGCCTCTAGGGGGCTTACAGGCCATGCCGAAATTCCCATTTTCTGGTCTAAAATGTTCTAATTTGGTACAATGGTACTACAGGCCAACAGGAACCCACAAACCAAGAATGGCCGACATTCGCCACTAGGGGGCTTAAAGGCCACGCCAAAATTCCCGCTTTCTGGTCAAAAATGTTCTAATTTGGTACATTGATACTACAGGCCAACAGGAACCCACAAACCAAGAATGGCCAACATTCACCCCTAGGGGGCTTACAGGCCATGCCGAAATTCCCATTTTCTGGTCTAAAATGTTCTAATTTGGTACAATGGTACTACAGGCCAACAGGAACCCACAAACCAAGAATGGCCAACATTCGCCATTAGGGGGCTACAGGTAATTCCAAAAGTCCCATTTTCTGGTCAAACATTTTCTAATTTGGTACATTGATTCTACAGGCCAACAGGAACCCATCAAACCAAGAATGGCCCACATTCGCCCCTAGGGGCTTACAGGCCACTCCAAAATTCCCATTTTCTGGTCAAATATTTTCTAATTTTGTACATTGATACTACAGGCCAACAGGAACCCACAAACCAAGAATGGCCCACATTCGACCATAGG
>NW_026265677.1:0-5499 GCF_025860055.1 Xyrauchen texanus
GCGAGAGGTCCCGGTTCAAAACGCTCTGTGTTCTCCAGGCATATGTCAACATGAAGAGTGCTTCGGGAACTGCCAGTGTTGCTGAAATGACTAAGGTGGGTGAGAATTAGACTGAAGATCCATCCTCTTTAGGTTCCACAGTGTAGTAGCTAGCACTCTGAATCCAGCAATCCGACTTCATATCTCAATGGGACCATTAATGGTGAATAAGTGAGAAATCAATCTGTTCATGTGTATGAAGCTTACAAAATGTTATTATTGCCTACAAGATCTTTCTGCTCTATAAAACCAACGAGGCAAGGAAGTGCAACTTAAATCGAACCACAACATCCACTGTTGATATTTCCACTTTCATCTACTGTTTTTAACCTGTGATTACCCCTTTTTCTTGCACTTTTTATGACAAGAAGAAATCAATTGCAAGTGTTGCCACCTAATTAGTGCAAATAACTCCAAGAGTATGAGCACGTTAGCGTGTTCAGAGTATGCGCATTTAGAACACTCTGGCCGCATATTTTCAGTGCTCAACTTTCAGCTGATGACAAATTTTTATACTGTCAAGTAGAGATATATTCTGGATTTTCATTGGCAGGTACTTTGCAGCCCATAGGTCAAAAAAGGTGGCTCGTTGGTCTAGGGGTATGATTCTCGCTTTGGGTGCTGAGAGGTCCCGGTTCAAATCCCGGATGAGCCCACTGTATACCATGTGCAGTTGGTTTGTGAGGAAGGACTGCAGCAGGGGACTTCTTTGATTCAGGTTGTCTTTTTCTAGCGTACTGCACCTCACATTTTTTATTACTAGATTTTCAGGAAATCAATGCTAAGGTGCTTATTACAGGTCCTTCTCAAAAAATTAGCATATTGTGATAAAGGTCATTATTTTCCATAATGTAATGATAAAAATTAAACTTTCATATATTTTAGATTCATTGCACACCAACTGAAATATTTCAGGTCTTTTATTGTTTTAATACTGATGATTTTGGCATACAGCTCATGAAAACCCAAAATTCCTATCTCAAAAAATTAGCATATTTCATCCGACCAATAAAAGAACTGTTTTTAATACCAAAAAAAAGTCAACCTTCAAATAATTATGTTCAGTTATGCACTCAATACTTGGTTGGGAATCCTTTTGCAGAAATGACTGCTTCAATGCGGCGTGGCATGGAGGCAATCAGCCTGTGGCACTGCTGAGGTGTTATGGAGGCCCAGGATGCTTCGATAGCGGCCTTAAGCTCATCCAGAGTGTTGGGTCTTATGTCTCTCAACTTTCTCTTCACAATATCCCACAGATTCTCTATGGGGTTCAGGTCAGGAGAGTTGGCAGGCCAATTGAGCACAGTAATACCATGGTCAGTAAACCATTTACCAGTGGTTTTGGCACTGTGAGCAGGTGCCAGGTCGTGCTGAAAAATTAAATCTTCATCTCCATAAAGCTTTTCAGCAGATGGAAGCATGAAGTGCTCCAAAATCTCCTGATAGCTAGCTGCATTGACCCTGCCCTTGATAAAACACAGTGGACCAACACCAGCAGCTGACATGGCACCCCAGACCATCACTGACTGTGGGTACTTGACACTGGACTTCAGGCATTTTGGCATTTCCTTCTCCCCAGTCTTCCTCCAGACTCTGGCACCTTGATTTCGAATGACATGCAAAATTTGCTTTCATCCGAAAAAAGTACTTTGGACCACTGAGCAACAGTCCAGTGCTGCTTCTCTGTAGCCCAGGTCAGGCGCTTCTGCCGCTGTTTCTGGTTCAAAAGTGGCTTGACCTGGGGAATGCGGGGATGTTTCTACTCCAGACTCAGTCCACTGCTTCCGCGAGGTCCCCAAGGTCTGGAATCGGTCCTTCTCCACAATCTTCCTCAGGGTCCGGTCACCTCTTCTCGTTGTGCAGCGTTTTTTGCCACACTTTTGCCTTCCCACAGACTTCCCACTGAGGTGCCTTGATACAGCACTCTGGGAACAGCCTATTTATTCAGAAATTTCTTTCTGTGTCTTACCCTCTTGCTTGAGGGTGTCAATGATGGCCTTCTGGACAGCAGTCAAGTCGGCAGTCTTACCCATGATTGCGGTTTTGAGTAATGAAACAGGCTGGGAGTTTTTAAAAGCCTCAGGAATCTTTTGCAGGTGTTTAGAGTTAATTAGTTGATTCAGATGATTAGGTTAATAGCTTGTTTAGAGACCCTTTTCATGATATGCTAATTTTTTGAGATAGGAATTTTGGGTTTTCATGAGCTGTATGCCAAAATCATCAGTATTAAAACAATAAAAGACCTGAAATATTTCAGTTGGTGTGCAATGAATCTAAAATATATGAAAGTTTAATTTTTATCATTACATTATGGAAAATAATGACCTTTATCACAATATGCTAATTTTTTGAGAAGGACCTGTAGTTACAGCTTGCCTGGTGCTAATCACACCTAGATTGCAGTTTCTTTCCCGGTATCACCTACAGAGGGACTTTAAGGGAGTTTTTTTGCAGGGGAGTTAAAGGCCTCAAAATGCTCTCATAGCCTCTCGCTCTGTGTTCTCCAGGCATATGTCAACACGAAGAGTGCTTCGAAACTTCTAGATTTTCAGGAAATCAATGCTACACACTGCCAGCGTACATCGCGCACGACAGCGACTCAATACCATTCATTTTCAATGCGAGCACAGCAACTTCCGGCGACACGACCTGTCGCGACCATTGGCGCTAGATGTGGGCATGTCCAGCGACGCGACAAAGTTGAGAAAAGTTAAACTTTGGAGCTGACTAACGGACGCGACAGCCAATAGGAGAGAAGACGGAGAGCTCACGTGATCCTTTCTCTCTCTCTCAGCTCCTGCAGTAACGGAAAGATGGATGAATGGCTAATTATTGCTGTTAGAAATTTTCCAGTGCTCTATGATATTTCTCTTCCCACGTACAAGGACATTTTTAAGAAAAATACTGCGTGGAAAGGTGTATCTGAGATCACGGGGATTTTATGGACCCAGACAGACCGGCATTTGAATTTTCGCCGCAGATAAACAGCCGCTATGGCAAACAGCAGCGCCTTGTTTCTCATTCATCTTTGATATAAAGCATTTTATGTACTGATTCCATTTATATTTAGTCTTTTCCCTCCAAAATATTTATTTTTAGTGGCAAGAAAAGAGATTCGCTGTCAACAGCAATGGAATGACATCCGTGAATGTCATTTATAAACGTTACTAGGCAACCAGTAGTGGGAACACCCACTAGCGACTTCACCGCCAGCAACTGGCGACCTGCAGCGATAAAGTCGCTGGCAGTGTGTACGCACCTTTAATGGTGAATAAGTGAGAAATCAATCTGTTCATGTGTATGAAGCTTACAAAATGTAATTATTGCCTACAAGATCTTTCTGCTCTATAAAACCAACGAGGCAAGGAAGTGCAACTTAAATCGAACCACAACATCCACTGTTGATATTTCCACTTTCATCTATTGTTTTTAACCTGTGATTACACCTTTTTCTTGCACTTTTTATGACAAGAAGAAATCAATTGCAAGTGTTGCCACCTAATTAGTGCAAATAACTCCAAGAGTATGAGCACGCTATGTGTTCAGAGTATGCGCATTTAGAACACTCTGGCCGCATATTTTCAGTGCTCAACTTTCAGCTGATGACAAATTTTTATACTGTCAAGTAGAGATATATTCTGGAGTTTCATTGGCAGGTACTTTGCAGCCCATAGGTCTGATATAGTTGTTTCATCTGGTCTAGGGGTGTGATTCTTATATATCAAAATACTTATATGAGTTTCTAGGCCTTTGTGTGAGCCCAGGTTACTATAAAGTGTTGATGCTGCAGAGAACTACAAAGAATGGTATACAACCTTGAAATACAGGATGTACTTTTTTAATCAGTTATTATACTGACATGGTGTCTTGCTAGATTCTTGCAGCTGGTGTTATTGCTAAGTTTCTTGTTAATTAGTAGCTATGTTTGACTAATCATATTCTAGATTGTATTTCCTTGTATCACCTACAGATGGATCTCTAAGAATATATGGTGTAGTCTCAGTTAAAACCACAGGATGCACTTCTACAAAACCTACTTGTTAATAAGTTCAGGCATATCTCTAATATGAATAGTGTTTTCTGGCATGGTGTTGTTGCCTTGACTGAGGTTGAGAATCGATTGAAGCTTGTATTTTCTTTCATTAATTAAATGATACTGTGTATGAACAAACAAGGCCGACTTCATTATGAGGGTATACTGAAATGTAGGGCAAAGGTAAAAGGTATGTGAAGGGACATGGCTGTTTTTCTCATACACAGGTGTTTCTAAAATTAATGCACTCTTACCATGAACTATGACATATGTCAAACAATGAAGTAAGGAGTTACCAGTTGATGTATGTTTTTAAAACATACATTAGATTGAGATTTGCCACCAATACTGTTAATTAGCCTGGGAAATAAACTATATTGGTGGCTTAAGGAAAGAGATAAGGGTAATTATTCTATTGGTCAGAGATAATGGGCAAAGAGATAACAAAAAGGTATATAACTGAGAACTTAGGAGGATAGAGTCAGGACAGACAGCTGACTGGACTCATGTTTGTTGATTCTCAATAAACTGAACTTTGGCATCTGGAACTCAAGACTCTGAGAGTTTTCTTCAACTTAGAGAAAATCATCGCAATCTTCCACGACACCCATAAGTCCAAAATAGTTGGCTCGTTGGTCTAGGGGTGTGATTCTCGCTTAGGGTGCGAGAGGTCCCTGGTTCAAATCCCGGACGAGTCCACTGTATACCATGTGTAGTTGGTTTATGAGGAAGGTCTGCAGCAGGGCACTTCTTGAATTTTGGTTGTCTTTTTCTAGCGTACTGCACTTCACATTTTTTATTACTAGATTTTCAGGAAATCAATGCTAAGGTGCTTATTAGTTACAGCTTGCCTGGAGCTAATCACACCTAGATTGCAGTTCCTTTCCCGGTATCACCTACAGAGGGGACTTTAAGGGAGTTTTTTGCAGGGGAGTTAAAGGCCTCAAAATGCTCTCATAGCCTCTCGCTCTGTGTTCTCCAGGCATATGTCAACATGAAGAGTGCTTCGGAAACTGCCAGTGTTGCTGAAATGACTAAGGTGGGTGAGAATTAGACTAAAGATCCATCCTCTTTAGGATCCACGGTGTAGTAGCTAGCACTCTGAATCCAGCAATCCGACTTCAAATCTCAATGGGACTATTAAGGTGCGTACACACTGCCAGCGACATCGCGCACGACAGCGACTCAATACCATTCATTTTCAATGCGAGCACAGCGACTTCCGGCGACACGAGCTGTCGCGACCATTGGCGCTAGATGTGGGCATGTCCAGCGACGCGACAAAGATGAGAAAAGTTAAACTTTGGAGCGACTAACGGACGCGACAGCCAATAGGAGAGAAGACGGAGAGCTCACGTGATCCTTTCTCATCTCTCTCAGCTCCTGCAGTAACGGAAAGATGGATGAATGGCTAATTCTTGCTGTTA
>NW_026265678.1:0-5487 GCF_025860055.1 Xyrauchen texanus
AAAAATTTCAGTGAAAACTACAGTAAAAACCTGTAAAATAGCAACAGTAACAGACTGTTTAAACCAAAATAATGTATCACCGTATTTCATACAATAAATTACTGTGATTTAAGAAATGGTACATGACTTTAATTTTTACTCTCCTAATATGTAAAAAACATGCATTCTTACTGTGAAAATAGATTTGTTTTTGTAAAATTAATGAGAAAATACCTTAAATTCACAAGCAAGTAATTACCCTAAAATCAAAGGTATTATTCTGCGTAAATTACACATTTTGTGTCCTATAAAATTTACAATATATAACCTTTCAAAATTCAACAAACACATACCCTAAATTCTACAGTAATTAGAAGTTAAAAAAATGCTATGTGTTTGTTAAATAAGTCAATTTTAAGGTAAAACATGTTTAAATAGACTGTAATTTACTTTACTTTTGTGTAATGTTCTTTTGTGAAAAGATATGCAACAACCAGGGGCGCCTGGCAACAGGCAAAAAATAAATAAAAGAAAAAAGAAAGAAAAGAAAAGGCTTAGGCCTATCATGTATCTTGCACGTTAATTGCGAAATTTTGTGTGGTTAATTATTAATAAATAGTTTGCTAGTAGTAAGCGGCATTGAGACATTTGTCAAAAGCATGAAAAACCAAGAAGACCATCAACTGGCAAAGCGCCAAACACGCACACGGAGAGGAGTACCTTCCCGCTTTTGAGGTCACGTGAACTGCGCTGCTTCGGCTTGATCTGCATGCAAGTGGTGAGTGCAACACTAATAAATTTACTCTTCTTTACAAAATTTAGAATACAGGGTAACTTTCAAATTGTGAGTGTGAGGAGAAAGAGATAATCGTTCACTTCTAACAGAGTGTACTGATGCCATTTTATCTTTATCCCATTTTAACTTGCATTTATCCTGTTTTTATGATTATTTTAAAATTTCTCAAGAGTATGCTACAAAATAATTAATGTAGAAGGTGCTGGAAAAGAGAAGCGATAACACTGCGTGCTAACGCGAGGTAAAACGTTACGTATTTAATTTTTTTTCTATGCTTATTTTCAAAACATTACAGAATAATGGACACAGCAACTCGCTAATTTAGAAAGAGGGAGCAATAAGACTCGTGCACTGCTCAAGCAACGTTAACTGTCGATGTTGTTTTATATTTCAGTCAGCGCCATTTTAGCACGCATACAATCTGTGGGAATAACGTTACATGGTGGCACAACACGACTTCTGGGGACTCAACATTTATTTTTAAGGTAAGCCTGACAAAATGGATACAGACTGATAAAAAACGTTTAGCCCTACTCCTGTTGTAGTTATTTTACCAAGATTGGCTATGTTTAGTTGCAGTTTCTGTGGCAAGTCAGTCAAATCATTAAGGGGTATGTACTTCACTGCAAACTTCATCGAAATGAACCACGTTGTTTATTTAAGTGCATTGCAGCCGACTGCAAACAGAGTTTCTGTACATATGCATCGTTCAAGGCTCATTTTTACCGAAAACATAATGTAAATGAGCCTGTTAACGTTACTGTCGGGACGGTTTTTACCGTTGTTAAATGTGCAGTGGCGTTGTGTGACCATCAGTGCCAAGATGCTAAAGCTCTAATATCACATTTGAAAGACCATATTGTGGAAGGACGTGTCGTGAGTTGTCCAGTGAGAGGATGCACAGATGTTTTTAAGGTTAAATCTTCATTTACCTCCCACATGTCACGGAAACACAGAGATTTTACAGAAAGCAGTATCAGTGACTTGTATAGAGACTCGCCTCATGCATCATCTGCTCCAACTGAAATACATGACTCTGGCCCTGAATTTGTTGCAGCAGGTACAGATGAAGGTGGTATGGACACATCAGATGATTTCAATGATCTTTTTCTTCGAAATGTTTGTTTATTTTACTTAAAACTGCAGGGGCAGTTCTTACTACCTGCTTCGACCACACAGAATATTGTTGAGGAGATTCAAAATATCCATGAGTTGGGTCAGACATATACTTTAAGTAAACTTACTTCGCTGCTAAAAAATGAAACATCCTTATCAGATGATGACATCTCCAAAGTTTGTCAGTCTGTCAGGGAATCTGATCTGTTCTCTGCATGTCATACAGGGCCAATGAGGACTGTACACTCAAGAGCTCAGTGTTTCAAAAAAATTTTCAACTACGTGGAGCCTAAGAAAGTGTTTTTAGGAAGAGATGAGAACAGAATAGATAGGTTTGCCTATTATGTGCCTGTCAGAGAGACTTTAAAATGCTTTTTACAATCTGATATGTGGCAGAAATGTTTGTCAGAGGAGCACTCTGGAGAGCCTCCATCAGATGTTTTATCTGATATTAGTGATGGTCAGATTTTCAAATCCAATGACTTTTTTGTCCAAAATCCATCAGGTTTGAAGCTAGTACTATACCAGGATGCCTTTGAAGTCGTAAACCCTTTAGGCTCTGCAAAGACGAGACATAAAGTGTTAGCCGTTTATTTATCTGTTGCTAATTTGCCACTTCATGTACGGTCTGACACAAACCACATGCCACTTGTTTTATTGTGCAGAGAGAAAGATTTCAAAGCATTTGGGCATGCTAAGTTGTTCTCTGATTTACTTGCAGACTTAAAGGAATTGGAGGAGAATGGGATTGCGGTATCAGATGAAACCGTAGTCAAAGGAACCTTGTATTGCATTGCTGGAGATAATCTAGGTTCAGCATTGCATTGGTGGCTTCACTGAAAATTTCAGCCGCACAGAACATTTCTGTAGATACTGTCTAATAACCCGATCTGAATTTCAGGGTGACGATCCTAATCTATGTGGACCAGCCCGCACCATTGAGAGCTACAATTCAGCTGTAGATCGCATCCAGACTGAAGATACACAAGTGGAAGGAGTAAAATTCAAGTCAGTATTCAATTCCTTGAAATACTTTAATGTGTGTCAGCCAGGTTTGCCACCTTGTCTAGGACATGACATCTTTGAGGGTGTTTTGTCTTATGATGTTGCACTTTATCTTAAGTATTTCATAAAAAAAGCATGGTTCACATACTCCACCCTGAATCGAGCATTAAACAGTTCAAATACTATGCCTCTGATGCTTCTGCTAAGCCATGTGAGGTCAACCCTCAAGCAGCTAAACTCTCAGGAAACGCTAATACAGAACTGGAATTTTTTAAGACTGTTGCCTCTCATAATTGGTGACAATGTGAAAGATAGAACAGATGATGTGTGGCAGTTGACTCTGCTGCTGAAAGACATTGTGGACTTGATATGTGCTCAGAAAATCTCTGTCCCTCAGGTTGCATATCTTAATGTTCTTATTCAAGAATATTTAGAGTTGAGAGAAACTCTATTCCCAGAAACTAACCTGAAACCAAAGCACCATTATATACGTCATTACCCAGCACTGATCCTGAAATTTGGCCCCTTGATCAGACTATGGACTATGCGCTTCGAAAGTAAGCATAGTTATTTTAAGAGATGTGCAAGAAATTTAAAGAATTTCAAAAACCTCTGTCTTACTCTTTCTGACAGACATCAGATATTGCAGGCTTATCTTTCAGCAGGCTCAATGGATCAGGCTGTCTTGCAAGTTAAAGGTGGTTGTCCATTTTACTCAGCACTATACAGTAAAGTCATTCAAGATGTAGTCAGACAATTTGGCTTCACTGAGACCAACACAAAGGTCACAGTAGAAATGCTGTATAAAGGAACATCATACAAGAAAGGACAGTTCCTTGTCACAGGGAAGACTGATTTGGTGGAGTTTGGTGAACTTCTGCTTATTTTGATAAAAGATAACATTGTTTATCTTCTGGTGTCAATGTACAAGGCAGAATTCCTTCCTCAGTACCATGTGTACTCGGTGAGGAAAGACAATGAAAAGATGCAGTGTCTGAACATCAGTGACTTGACTGATTTCTATCCATTGGGTTCTTACATGAAGGATGGATACCAAATAGTTCCATTGAAACACAGTGTGTTGTCACAGTAATTAATGCCTTGCACTGTCATTGGTGTTAGCTGAATTTTATAGTTTTTTTCTTCTTCTTTTGTCCCTTACTCAGAAATGGATGATGCAGAGCAAAGCAACATAAGCAATGCCATTATTAGTGTGTTACCAGACCTCCCAACCTCAATTGTAAATATTGTATTAGAGATGATACAATCTTTGGGTGTGGAAACCACTGAGGATTTTCAGTACATCCAGGAAGCTGATCTGCTTTCAGTACTGAGACCAATTCAAGCTAGAAAATTGTTGGCTGCTTGGAAACAAACCAGTAAGTACATTATGCTATAAGTATAACTTAAAGGAATAGTTCAGCCAAAAATGAAAATTTGGTTTTCATTTACTCACCCTCTGGCATTACAAGATGTAGGTGACTTTTTTTACGCGAGTTGAAAAGTAAATATTTAGCTGAATCCGTGATCCTTTGTGATTCATATAATGGCAGTCAAATGGAGCCATCTCTTTGAGGTCCAAAAAACATTTACAGAAAAAACAAAGTTAATACCCATTGCTCATGACAATACATTGAGGGGTCTTATGAAGCGAAACATTATTTACAACATTTTTACCTCAAATTGGCAGAGTGTGGAAACAGCCATTAGAACATCTGATTGGCCATTCGCATTTCAGAAGCAAAAACCATGTCTGTGATCGGCTACAATGTTCAACATAAATTATTATTCTCAGGACAGTATGCACATACTGAATTTGAGGTAAATAATGTTCAATTGCTTGCACAGAGCGATTGTTTCGCTTCATAAGACCTCAATGTATTGTCATGAGCAACGGGTATTCTTTTTTTGACTCGCTTATATGTCAAAATGACTTAAAAAATTATACGTCTATATGACTCACAGGGCCACGGTTTCAGCTAAAAAATAAATTCTGTTCTACTGACGAAAAAGTCACCTACATCTTGGGTGGCCTGAGGGTGAGTACATGAACACCAAATGTTCATGTTTGGGTAAACATTTGGGATAAATGTCATTCAGTACATTTAAATTTTAATTAATTTTACAGCACAGACCACAGAATTCCATGGCCAGTCAACATTAAATTCTTCAGCATCCTCAGCATGCTCCTCAATCTCATTCTCTCCCTCACCCAGCCACTTAATTACTGCTGCAGATTGGTTTGACAGCTTCCAGGTTCCATGGGAGAAGCTTCCTGAAGCCTTGATGCAGTGTTTGGAGAGAGGGAAAAGGCCAAAGCCTAGGTTACGTAGAGAAATGATTCGGATCGTTGTTTCTGAGATGATACTTGCCTGTGCTTCTCCCAATAAACAAGCCTCGACAGAAATTGCCAAGAAAATGGTTGCAAAGTATCCGCAGTCACTGCAGGATGTCATAGAAGGTGATGTGATAGGACCAGGATATCACTCACTGGTCAAGCAGTTACAAGCTCGAATCGACAATGTAAAGCGGTCTTCACTACCACGGATATTAAAGCGCAAACAGGTGTCAGATGAGTATGACACAGATGA
>NW_026265679.1:0-5461 GCF_025860055.1 Xyrauchen texanus
ACTGTGTAACAGTTTCTTCTCAATACTCAGAGACTGTACTGACAACACACACTCTCTCAACGGAACACCATCTGACTTCTCACATTTCTCTATTATCTTCCCAAATTGCTTCTGTATTCATAAAATATTGTACTTCATTTCTTGTCACTTCTACCTGGCTCCTACCCCAAGAACTGCTATGTCTGTATATAGTATAAGCTTATCTGCTGAATACTATGTCATAGTATGTTATGTTTACATTCACAGCATTTTCTATTATACAGTATACCTGTTTCATCTGACAATTTCACACTAGAACTGTGTACTGGTCGGTGCTGCACTGTCTCTTATTAGTGGTGCTTGCAAAGCATTACTGTTGTAATCTCACATACTTATTAGTGGTGCTTGCCAAAGGCAAGGCATCACTATTGTTATTCGCCATACTTATTAGTGGTGCTTGCCAAAGGCAAGGCATCACTATTGTTATTCGCCATACTTATTATTATTATTAAGTTGGCTTGTGAGAGCCAACTTACTGAAATCCTACTTAAACTTACTATTATTCCGATTCTTCTTCTTCTTATTATTCTTCTTGCAGTGAAAATTTCAGTATCTAACTCCTCCTAGAGCTTTTAAGCTACAGGCACCAAACTCAGCACAGACCTTCATAGTGTGTCCCGAATAGTGTGCTATATCTTTTCTAACTGATCGGACTTACGGTTTTCCCACAGCGGATGATCAAAAACTGGAAAAATCCCATTGACTTAACATTGCGGAATGTTCAGAAATTTAAATCCCAACTGACATTTTCACACACACAGACAAAAAGGGCCTGTCAGCCCTGCATCTCTCCCTCTCTCTCTCCCTCAGAGGATTTCTTTTATCAAGCAGCCAAAAAGTAATGACCTAAAATCTTCATAACCACACGCTAAAACATGCTAAAAACGTGCTAGCATCATGCTAACACATGTTAGCATTGACTAGCGAAGTGCTAAAACAAGCTAAAAATGTGCTTGCATCATGCTAAAATCGCCTAGCGAAGTGCTAAAAAATGCTAAAAACGGGCTAGCATCATGCTAAGACATGCTAGCATCGCGTAGCGAAGTGCTAAAAAATGCTAAAAACATGCTAGCATCATGCTAACTCATCATGTTAACACATGCTAGAATCGCCTAGCGAAGTGCTAAACATGCTAAAACGTGCTAGCATCATGCTAACACATGCTAGCATCGCCTAGCGAAGTGCTAAAACATGCTAAAAATGTGCTAGCATCACCTAGCGAAGTGCTAAAAAATGCTAAAAACGTGCTAGCATCATGATAACACATGCTAGCATCGCCTAGCGAAGTGCTAAAACATGCTAAAACATGCTAGCATGCCTAGCGAAGTGCTAAAAAATGCTAAAAACGTGCTAACATCATGCTAACACATGCTAGCATCGCCTAGCGAAGTGCTAAAAAATGCTAAAAACGTGCTAGCATCATGCTAACACATGCTAGCATCACCTACCGAAGTGCTAAAACATGCTAAAAACGTGCTAGCATTATGCTAACACATGCTAGCATTGCCTAGCGAAGTGCTAAAATGTGCTAAAAACATGCTAAAATCGCCTAGCGAAGTGCTAAAAAATGTTAAAAACGTGCTAGCATCATGCTAACACATGCTAGCATCGCCTAGCAAAGTGCTAAAACATGCTAAAAACGTGTCTATCTATCCATCTATCTATCTATCTATCTAGCATCTAAGTTAAACTTTAAACTACTTTAAACTTCAAACTACTTTAAACTAATTTAAACTACAAACTAATTTAAACTTTAAACTAATTTAAACTATAAACTACTTTAAACTATAAACCACTTTAAACTAATTTAAACTAATTTAAACTTCAATCTACTTTAAACTTCTTCAAACTTTCTGCTCCAAACTTTCTCAAGCCAACTTAAAGTTTGTTTGTTTTTCTAGTTAGTGGTGCTTGCAAAGCATCACTATTGTAATCTCACATACTTATTAGTGGTGCTTGCAAAGCATCACTATTGTAATCTCACATACTTATTATTTTTATTAGTGGTGCTTGCAAAGCATCACTATTGTAATCTCACATACTTATTAGTGGTGCTTGCAAAGCATCACTATTGTAATCTCACATACTTATTAGTGGTGCTTGCAAAGCATCACTATTGTAATCTCACATACTTATTATTTTTATTAGTGGTGCTTGCAAAGCATCACTATTGTAATCTCACATACTTAATAGTGGTGCTTGCAAAGCATCACTATTGTAATCTCACATACTTATTATTTTTATTAGTGGTGCTTGCAAAGCATCACTATTGTAATCTCACATACTTATTATTTTTATTTTTATTTTTATTTTTATTTTTATATCTCTTAACAAAACTTCGGCACCTAACTCGTCCCGCACCGTTTGGCGTAGACCCACGAATGAGGTGTCAAATCGAACGGCCTATTGAGGACACGTGTGCTATGACTTTTATAAGCGATCGGAGTACGGTATTTGCCCCAGGGGCAAAAAAGCGGCCGAAAAATCCCATAGACTTAACATTGAGACAAACTTTGACGCGTCACAGCTCCAAGCGAGGATTTCAGTAGAAACGTGTGATTTGCCACATTTGAAGAGGCTGGCAGGCTCTGTAAGAGCATACCTCAATATGGGGTAAAAGTTGCACCCCTGGGGGCAGGAGCTGCCCAAAAATGCCCCAATTGACTTATAATGGTGTAGGACGGCCCATGAAATGAAAAGGCATAGGGATTTGTATTGAACATAGCTCTGGATCACAGTGTCATAGAGACGAGGGGGTGGGCTCATTTTACTCAGACGACCAATCAGTCTCTCAGGATCATTGTGAAGCTATCAAGCCACGCCCTAGCAACCATTAAGAGCACCTTAGCAACAAGTCCCATACACTTCTATTGAAACAGATCAAAGGGATATCTCCGGATAGAAGTGTCATAGAAACACAAGGGTGGTCTCGTTTGACTCGGGACAGCAAACAGCCAATCATGCATCAAATCAACACTTCCTAGCCCCTCCCTAGCAACCATTGTCAAGCACCTTAACAACCAAAATCCATAGAGGGATATCTTCCATTCTGAATGTCACAGAGGCATGGGAGTTGATTTATATCATTCATACTGACAAGCAGCCTTTGGAGATTCATGATTGGCAGCTGCCAAGCCACTCCCTAGCAACTACACAGAGTACCCTAGCAACCGTTTAGCAGTAACTATATCTCTGCACCAGAAAATCAAAGAGACTTCTGGGTTGATTTATTTCAATCAGGATGGCAAGGACACTTGATTAGTATCACTATGGTAACTGCCTAGCAACCAGATGGGGTTACCCTAGCAACCGAGTAACAAATCACATATCTCTGCATCAGAAAAACTTAGAGACTTCCGGGTTGACTTATTTCAATCAGGATGGAAAGGAGACTTCATTAGTATCACTATGGTAACTGCCTAGCAACCAGATGGGCTTACCCTAGCAACCGAGTAACAAATCACATATCTCTGCATCACAAAAACATAGAGACTTCGGGTTGACTTATTTCAATCAGGATGGCAAGGACACTTGATTAGTATCACTATGGTAACTGCCTAGCAACCACATGGGGTTACCCTAGCAACCGAGTAACAAATCACATATCTCTGCACCAGAAAACAGTACAGATTTTTGGGTTGACTTATTTCACTCAGGATGGAAAGGAGCCATGTATTGTATTACCTTGCTAACTGCATAGCAACCACATGGGCTTACCCTAGCAACCTAGTAACAAATCACATATTTCTGCACCAGAAAATTATACAGACTTCTGGGTTGATTTATTTATGACCACAATTTCTGTTCTTTTCAAGCAGGCTATTTGACGAGTTTTGCCACGGCAAGCACCACTCACATTTTCTTCAGGAAATGTACCTATCTAGTTATTTTTATTTTTATCTTTATTTTATTTTTATATCTCTTAACAAAACTTCGACACCTAACTCGTCCCGCACCGTTTGGCGTAGACCCACGAATGAGGTGTCAAATCGAACGGCCTATTGAGGACACGTGTGCTATGACTTTTATAAGCGATCGGGGTCCGGTATTTGCCCCAGGGGCAAAAAAGCAGCCGAAAAATCCCATAGACTTAACATTGAGACAAACTTTGATGCGTCACAGCTCCAAGCGAGGATTTCGTAGAAACGTGTGATTTGCCACATTTGAAGAGGCTGGCAGGCTCTGTAAGAGCATACCTCAATATGGGGTAAAAGTTGCACCCCTGGGGGCAGGAGCTGCCCAAAAATGCCCCAATTGACTTATAATGGTGTAGGACGGCCCATGAAATGAAAAGGCATAGGGATTTGTATTGAACATAGCTCTGGATCACAGTGTCATAGAGACGAGGGGTGGGCTCATTTTACTCAGACGACCAATCAGTCTCTCAGGATCATTGTGAAGCTATCAAGCCACGCCCTAGCAACCATTAAGAGCACCTTAGCAACAAGTCCCATAGACTTCTATTGAAACAGATCAAAGGGATATCTCCGGATAGAAGTGTCATAGAAACACAAGGGTGGTCTCGTTTGACTCGGGACAGCAAACAGCCAATCATGCATCAAATCAACACTTCCTAGCCCCTCCCTAGCAACCATTGTCGAGCACCTTAACAACCAAAATCCATAGAGGGATATCTTCCATTCTGAATGTCACAGAGGCATGGGAGTTGGTTTATATCATTCATACTGACAAGCAGCCTTTGGAGATTCATGATTGGCAGCTGCCAAGCCACTCCCTAGCAACTAAACAGAGTACCCTAGCAACCGTTTAGCAGTAACTATATCTCTGCACCAGAAAATCAGAGAGACTTCTGGGTTGATTTATTTCAATCAGGATGGCAAGGACACTTGATTAGTATCACTATGGTAACTGCCTAGCAACCAGATGGGGTTACCCTAGCAACCGAGTAAGAAATCACATATCTCTGCACCAGAAAACACTACAGACTTCCGGGTTGACTTATTTCACTCAGGATGGAAAGGAGCCATGTGTTGTATTACCTTGGTAACTGCATAGCAACCACTTGGGCTTACCCTAGCAACCGAGTAACAAATCACATATTTCTGCACCAGAAAATCGTACAGACTTCTGGTTTGATTTATTTATGACCATAATTTTTGTTCTTTTCAAGTTATAGCATGCTGTTTGACGAGTTTTGCCACGACAAGCACCACTCACATTTTCTTCAGGAAATGTACCTATCTAGTTATTTTTATTATTTTTATTTTTCTTATTTTTTATATCTCTTAACAAAACTTCGGCACCTAACTCGTCCCGCACCGTTTGGCGTAGACCCACGAATGAGGTGTCAAATCGAACGGCCTATTGAGGACACGTGTGCTATGACTTTTATAAGCGATCGGGGTACGGTATTTGCCCCAGGGGCAAAAAAGCGGCCGAAAAATCCCATAGACTTAACATT
>NW_026265680.1:0-5413 GCF_025860055.1 Xyrauchen texanus
AGGTATAAGTTCAAGTTAAATATGTTACCTTATCTTTATGCGATCATTTGCACTCCTTGCTTATAATCAAAAGAGCAACATGTTCATTACGATAATTAAAATAAGAAACTTAAGAGTTAATTGAGGTACTCCTGTTTAGAGTTTCCTACTTGGCAGTAAGTTAATGTCTGATATTATCTCAGAGTTTTTTCTTTCACTTTAACTAGTTCCTATTACTCTAACAGACATCTAGTTTTTTTTTACTTATTTTTTTACATTATGACAGACTTCCGTTTTAGTTCCTTACAAATAATATCTTTGAATGTTAGGGATATTCGTGATAGCACCAAAAGGAAATCAATCTTTTTATTCAGTAGACGACAAAATGCTGATTTGATATTTTTACAAGAGACTCATTCGGTGGATAATGATGTGAAGTTTTGGAAAGCTCAGTGGGGAGATATATGTTATTTCTGTCATGCCTCTCAACAATCAGCAGGTGTCGCCATTCTACTTAATAAATTTAAAGGACTTATAATTGAATCTATGATCTCAAATGAGGGAAGATGGATAATACTGGTATTTAAATTAGATAACTGCTTCTTTATAGTTTGCAATTTATACAACTATAACAATATAGCTCAAGGGAAATCAATGTTTTTACAACTCTGTATGAAACTTGAAGCCCTTAAAACAAATATAAAGATGCACACTTGATTATTGGAGGTGATTATAATGATGCTCGGATGATTCTGTAGATAGAGTACCTGTAAGATTAATCCCACACTCAAGATTCAAAAGTACTGCATATATGTGTGAACAACTGGCAATTACAGATGTTTGGCGTTTCTTAAACCCTGACATTAACGAATTTACTTGGAGTAATGGTAGTAGATCCCTACAGTCTAGAATCGATCTATGGCTTATATCTCCCTCTTGTCTGCAATTTGTGACAGAATCATCACATAGCTATGCCCCATTTTCTGATCATAAACTCATTTCAATTCATTTAGCAGGAACAAAAACACAAAATGGGAATATACGTGGTTATTGGAAACTAAATAATAATTTATTAATAGATGATGAGTTTTCTGATTTAGTTAAAATAACTGCAAAAAATATATTTGATAATATTGAAGTGAATCACATACAAAAATGGGAATTTTTCAAGTTTAAAATCAGAGAATTAGCAATTAAACAAAGTAAAGTAATTAAAAAATGTATATAGCCAAAGAAATAAATATTATGGATCAATTAAATGTGTTAATGACTAAGAAGAAGAAACAAAAATTAAAAAATTAAAAGAGCAAATAGATAATATGTATATTGAGATGGCCAAAGGGGCCTTTGTAAGATCCCGAGCCAAATGGCTGGAACAAGGAGAAAGAAATTTGAGTTATTTCTTTGCTTTAGATAAAGCGAAACTGTAAGAAAAATAATTTAACTACTCTTAAAATTGATAATAACATCACTTCGAATTCTTTAGACATTTCAAGATATGTGGGTTCATTCTATAGCAATTTATATAAATCTAATATTCAATGTGATGAGTGTGATAGTTTTATTGAATTAGTTAAAGCATTTACACCAACTATATCTGAACAATTTAAAATGGACTGCGATCGCCCCATTACTAAAAAGGAAATCTCTGAGGCTGTTAAATCAATGAAAAAAGGGAAATCTCTGGGTAATTACGGGATTTCAGTTGAATTTTATTTGCATTTTTGGAAAATAATTGAAATGCTTCTATTTAACTTAATTAAAGAATGCACCTTAAAAAAAATAAATGTCCACGAGCATGAAGTCTAATATGCCTTTTCCCTAAACCTGATAAAGATCATTTAATGATAGAAAATTGGAGACCTATAACACTCTTAAATATTGACTACAAAATTTTATCATCAATCTTTGCTAAACGATTAAAAAGAGGTCTACATGAGATAATTAGTGAAACACAAACAGGTTTTATGTCTGATCGTCACATTAGTTCCAACATAAGACTTGTTCTCGATCTACTGGACTATTCTGATAACATTAATACCGATGCACTGATAGTATTTCTCGATATTTATAAAGCATTTGATCACGGTTCAACATTATTTCTTTCTTAAAGCACTTCAGATTTTTGAATTTGGTCATAACTTTATATCTACAGTTGAAGTGCTTTATAAAAACATTGATAGTTCTGTAATATTATACCCAATACCCAAACACCACAAAGCGATTTCCTGTACTGAGATCAGTTCAGCCAGGTCTGCCCTATTTCACCATTTTTGTTTCTGCTAGTGGTTGAATTATTGCCATTACATATTAAACATAGTCCTTCTATTAAAGGATTATCTATTTTTGGCAAAGAAATTAAAGTAACGCAATTAGCTGATGATCCAGCTCTTTTTTTGAGTGAAAAACATCAGATTGACAATGCTATAACCCTAATTGAACAATTTTCATCTGCTTCGGGGTTAACGCTTAACAAATCTAAATGTGAAATTTTAGGTTTGTATAAGACTGAAGAGGAAAAAATGCTTAACATACCTGTTAAGAAATGTGTAAAATATTTAGGTATTCATGTTTGCAAGGATCACAAGGAACGTAAAAAACGTAATATTTCACCTAAATTGAAGAAAACTAAAACAATATTGAATTTATGGCTTCAAAGAGACATTTCGCTTTTAGGTAGGATTCTGTTGACCATAGCGGAAGGGATTTCAAAATTTGTCTATCCTGCCCTCTCTCTTGATGTCCTTGATTCAACATGTAAAGATATTAACTCCATATTTACCAATTTTGTGTGAACAAACAGACACCATCATATAAAAAAATTGGTGCTCTCTGGTTCTAAGGATGAAGGTGGATTTGAACTTTTGGGATTTTAATGATACTTTTAAGGTGAAATGGTTGAAGGAATGTTTGAGAGCACCAGAATCCTTATGGTACTTTATTCCCAATAACATCTTTAATAATGTAGGAGGCCTAAAATTCTTATTGAAATGCAGCTACAATATTACTAGATTGCCGCTAAAACTATCCCGATTTTATCAACAAGCTCTTTTGGCCTGGAAATGATGTCACTCTCACAACTTCTCTCCACACAAATCCATCTTATGGAATAATGAATGCATCACTAAAGGGAACAAGTCACTTTATTTACAGAATTGGATTGATAGAGATATTATTTTTGTAAAAGACCTTTTTGACTGCAATAACCAATTTCTTAACTATGAATCCTTTCTCAGTGAGAAGGCATTCCCGATTACTTTCAAAGAATATAACTCAGTTGTTAAATCTATACCTAATGGAATATTAGAACTAATGAAAAGTTATAAAAAACAAAATGAAGTTCCTGACCTTAAATTTACTCTTTATATAAATGGTATAGATATTATGAGTAGTAAATGTACTAATAAGCATATCAGAAAATGCTTTCTAAACATAAAGAATACAACTCCTCGTGGGAACATTTTCTGGAATTCTCAATTCACAGAGATTAATTGGCATGTGTCGTGGCTTGTTCCTTTTAGATTTTGTATATCAAACAAGATTAGGAATTACATCTGAAAATATTTCATAATATATATCCAACAAACCTGTTTAAAGTTCACATCTATTGATAAAGATTGTAGTTTTTGTAAAACTGAACAAGAAACATTAACCCATCTTTTTTATGGCTGTTCATTTTGTTTAACTTTCTGGGAAAATGTTGAAAATTATCTGGCATCTAAAATAACTAAAAAAAAAGTCACTCTTGATGGGAAACAAATTATTATCTTTTTTGACTGTAAAGACAGAAAGCTAAGTAATAGTGTTAATACCTTTTTTTTTACTAGGTAAATTTCATATTCATAAAGCAAAATTTTCCAATTCTAAACCTTGTTTTAAATTATTTCAAATTGAAATTGAATTTTATTTTGAGTCTCTTAAATTGGTTAAAAATAAAAAAGCTATGCTAATAACTGATTTATACTCTAAATTTTTCGTTTAAAAGAATGTAAGGTAATGCTAACTATACTATCAATTGAAGTTTGTTATTTTATTTTATTATTATTTATTTTTTTACACCTTTTTTAAGCCTATTTGCAAAAACACGAGAAAGCAATTTGAAGTCGTTTGATAGAAGAGTTATTGGTCTCCAGTTTTCTAAATATAATCTGTCCTTATTCGGCTTTGTGTGAGGATAATTAAGCCATGTTTCATTGATGGGGATAATTCAGATTGAACTATACACTCTTTTAATGCTCAAAACTAAGACTCTTATTTCAGCCCAGAAATGTTTGTATAGTTCTACTGTAATACCATCAATACCTGGGGACTTTTCGTTAGGCATTTGTGAAATAGCAAAACTATTTTCAATTGCTCAACTTTTTGTTAACCTTCAAGAAGACCCTTTGTCCCAAAGAAGTGTTTGTTCAGTTGCGCACTGTGGATGACAGCATACAATGAATATGTGTTTGTTTATGCGCTGATCCGTTTGCAGTATGCACGCGGTGAGTATGCGGGGCGGAAGCAGCACGCGGTGAGTATGCGGGGCGGAAGCAGCACGCGGTGAGTATGCGGGGCGGAAGCAGCACGCGGTGAGTATGCGGGGCGGAAGCAGCACGCGCTTGATTGTGTTTTCACATAAGACGCGTTTGCAGTGGAACTGATCCGCCTCTCGCACCTATTTATACTCCTCTCATCTGAAGTATCTCAAGAAAAACCCTCATTCGAAGACGTGCATTCATTCAGTGCATGGACAGAGAGCAGCTAACATAAGAGTCAAAGTGCTTGTGTACAGTTCAGTTAAATCATGAAGTTTACCCGCATGTTCAAGCGTTAGCGTGTACAATGTTAGTGTAAAGTGAATCATTAAATCATAATCCTCAGCAGTGGTTTCAGAATTTGTTTTTGAGTTTATGGGGTGGACTGGATCAGTGCGAGACTCTGAAAATACGTCCCAGTCTGGCCCTGATGGTGGCCCATGTTGTAGCGCCACTGTTGTGCCTGATATTTACTTTAATATCATTGTTAAAAATAGAAATATGACCTTGTACAACCTTCAAATTGAATTCCTTCAAATGCGACGGGAAGTTTACTCGGAACATCAGGACAATTGCGTTTTAGACCATACACGGATGGCGACTTGACGCATGCGCACAAAGGGCATTGAAGTGTTTCATACGTTTCAGTGTGGACGAGCAACTTTTGGAAAACACTTGAAAACGGCAGTTTGGACCAATTGTATCCAGCTGCAGACCCAGTGTAATATTATTGTATAATGTTATCCGTTTCATTGTATTATGTAATTATTTCCTGTTTGTGGTGTTAGAAATAATGCTTAAAGAAACTTTAATCACAACATTCAAAATAAACATTAATTTCAAAGCGAGGAACATGTGCAGAATGCACTTTTCTATATGAAAACTAAAACATTTAAATATATAACTACAATACAACT
>NW_026265681.1:0-5403 GCF_025860055.1 Xyrauchen texanus
ATGACTTGTCAAAAATTCAGGTTGCGCAAAATAAAGCAGCAAGACAGGTTCTGGGCTGCTCAATTAAAACAAGTAGAGATCAGATGTATTCTACTCTTTCATGGCTCACTTAAACCAAAGAATAACAGTTACTTTAAGCAGTATGATATATAACACATTGACAATGAAAATGCCTATTTCTCTGTTTAATCAAATAGTGTATTGTAATTCTGTGCATAATTATAACACCAGAAAGGCAAATAATGGTCATATAATGACCCCCTATCCAAAAACTAATTTTATGAAGAAAACCGTTCTGTATAGAGCAATAGTCATCTGGAATAACATTCCCATTGAAGTTCGTCAGCTTTGTAATAAGCTGGCATTTAAAAGAAGTCTAAGGTGTTATGTGTCGATGTAGGTTTTTATATGTTATGATTAAGGTAATTGTAAATAACATGGTATTTATATTTAGTTTTATGAATCGAAACTAGATTGTATGTAGGTATGAGTGTGTGTTTGTGTATGTATGTATGTACATATATAAAATGTATATATTGTTTACTGTGATGATTAAATGTGTTGTTGTTGTTGTAATGTAATTTTTTAGAATGGAACCCAGGAAGACTAAGCGGGGGTGTTTTCATTTTTCATTTTCATCCTTAACACATACATTTTAAACCACAAACTACGGAGTATGTTTTGGACATTATTTAACCTTGTCAAAGATGAACAAAATTTTTAGAATAACAACATTTCTTACTCCAAGTAGGGGCTAGACTCGCCCTAAACAACACAGAAGAGAAGTTTCACTTATATGCAGATGATCTGGTGCTGCTGTCACCTACAGATGAAGGTCTACAGCAGAACCTAGACCTGCTCCAACAGTTCTGCCACAACCGGGCTCTGGCAGTCAAACCTATTAAAACCGAAATTATGAGTTTTCAAAAGATCATCATTGTTATATATTTTTTTTGTCTGTGTATTCTCCATGATTATATAATTTAGACAATAAAAGCTAAAATATATGAACTACAATCACAATTGTATTTATCAGTATAGTTTTAGTCACATACCAAAAGCTAGGGAAAAATAAATAAAAAAACAACACAAAGCTTCAGATTCAACGTGAGTATTTTATTTTAGACAAATTACAACCAACAAACACATAAGAAGCAGCAGCTGAACACACATGAGTCACAAACAGACACGGAGCGTGTGCATCAATCTGCCCAAAACAACTCCTGTATGAAACAGTCCACAAGTCCCTCAGTGATGCTCATTTCATTAAAGTCATTATCAAAGTGTGTGTTGAAAACACAGAAGACGCGTTCAATCAAATATAATCATTTCTGCATGAAAATCACATCCAAATCACACGCGGTCTTTTCCAATAGCTGGTGCGCGATGTGGATTTGAAGTTTAGACATAAAACTAAAAGTTTCCTCGTCGCGTGTTTTAGTCTCCAGAAAAAGCGCAGAACTCCTGCTCTGTGTTCACATTGTTTTCACTCCATTAAACTGTTTTATCGCTCCAGTTTTGCTCTAAATGTGAGAGGAGAAAACACAAGCGCGAGCGGCTCTCGGAGGCACACAGACGCTGTCACGAGCGGATTGAGTCTTTCAGGTTCTCATAAGGGTTTTAAGAGCGCAGCGCCGCTCAGTCGCTGTTCATTACTGCACTCAGTGCTCGTGTGTGTTTGTGAGATTACAGATCCGATCAGAGCGATGGCAGAAACCGCCCCAGCTGCAGCCGCCCTGCCGGCCAAATCGCCCAAGAAGAAATCTGCTGCCAAACCCAAGAAAACGGGTCCAAGCGTCGGTGATCTCATCGTCAAAACTGTGACCGCGTCCAAGGAGAGGAGCGGCGTGTCTCTCGCCGCCCTGAAGAAAGCTCTCGCCGCCGGTGGATACGATGTGGAGAAGAACAACTCCCGCGTCAAGATCGCCGTTAGGAGTCTGGTGACTAAAGGGACTCTGGTGCAGACCAAAGGGACCGGCGCCTCCGGCTCATTCAAGCTCAACAAGAAACAAGCCGAGAGCACGAAGAAACCCGCCAAGAAAGCCGCTCCTAAAGCCAAGAAGGCCGCAGTCAAGAAACCCGCCGCTGCTAAGAAGCCCAAGAGTGCCGCGGCTAAGAAACCTGCCGCCAAGAAATCTCCCAAGAAGGCGAAGAAACCAGCAGCCGCTAAAAAGGCAACGAAGAGCCCCAAGAAGGCAAAGAAACCAGCAGCCGCCAAGAAAGCAGCCAAGAGCCCCAAAAAGGCCAAAGTTGTCAAACCCAAAACTGCAAAGGCTAAAGCAGCCAAGCCTAAGAAAGCAGCTCCCAAAAAGAAGTAAATGATCTTCCGAGTTTCTCCCTCAAAACGGCTCTTTTAAGAGCCACCCACTGTTTCATATAAAAGAGCAAAACCTTTGTATTTTATATTTATTTTGTGATGTTTTATTAGATTGGTTGTGAGAGGACACAATTGCTCCTGACTATGACTGTAATAAACCAAAAACACCAAAATCAAAAAACAGCATATTCAGAAAATATCAAACGTGATATTCAGTTTAAGTTTCACCCGCCTGACAAGTTGAGTGTAAAATCAGTGTTTCATAAAACTAAAATGAAGGTAATTGCACCAACATCTTGCATCTGACAACATTTTATATGAATAACTGCATCGATTGTGACTATATCACTGAAATATCAAATTTACTTCAGGTCAGATATATTTGAACATGTTATTATTATCGATATTGTCTTTTACATTAAACTGGATTTAAAACTCGTTCAGCTGGAAGTTTCTCATGAACACAGAATGTAGCGGAGAAATAAGAGGGAGGAGTTTAGAGTTCGGAGGGAAGTTCTGTGATTGGTTAGAATGTTTTACAGACTCCAGCCAATAGACGACTGACAGCCTGCTTTAAATACTGTTGACAGCGTCTCATTGAGTATTCTGTTTCTACAGTGTGTTGAAGTAAGTAAAGTGAATTGAAAATGAGCGGCAGAGGTAAAACCGGAGGTAAGGCGAGAGCGAAGGCTAAGACTCGCTCATCCAGGGCGGGACTGCAGTTCCCCGTCGGCCGTGTGCACAGACTGCTCCGCAAAGGAAACTACGCTGAGCGCGTCGGCGCCGGTGCTCCTGTGTATCTGGCCGCTGTGCTCGAGTATCTCACCGCTGAGATCCTGGAGTTGGCCGGAAACGCCGCTCGGGACAACAAGAAGACCCGTATCATTCCCCGTCACCTGCAGCTGGCAGTGCGGAACGACGAGGAGTTGAACAAACTCTTGGGTGGAGTGACCATCGCTCAGGGTGGGGTGCTGCCCAACATCCAGGCTGTGCTGCTGCCCAAGAAGACCGAGAAACCCGGCAAGACCAAGTAAACGGACTGAAGTCTGTCACTGAAACACAAAGGCTCTTTTAAGAGCCACACACTTGAACTATAAGAGTGAATTGTTCTTTTACTCAAACGTTTCATTGGTCTTTAATTACACACTTGCATGAAATAAGTGGAAGAAAACTTCCAGATTATTGTGTGTGAATCAACTGCAGATTATATTCAGTTTTAAGCAGTTTCTCTAAAAACCTGCAACAAAGTGTGGATTGAATTACTGATGCAGTTGTGGGACCCGTGTAGTGTAAATAATCAAGTAACACTGTGAGTTTATATATAAATATATATATATTAACCCAATATATAAGTCAATATTTTATTTTAATCTTCCCCACAAGTACGCAAAAGCGTTAATGAAGTATTTCTTATTATAATTAAATCTGCTACTGCTATTACCTGCTTATTAGTTATTACAATTCATCATGCTACATTCATAATTTAAAATAAATTATAGTACTCGAGTATAAAAGCTGGACAAAGAAACGTGAAGCGTTTATTTAATGCGCATTGAGGTAAACTGAACTAACGATTTTGAGCGGGAAACTGTCGCCGCTTGTTTGAAAAGTCGTGCCGCACAGTCATTGGTCAACTGTCATGCGTACACGTCCATATCAGCCAATCACACGCCTCTAAACCCTCACCACACTGAGCGCGTGATCGCACACGGCTTTAAATAGCAGCGGTGTGCCGATTATCTTCATTTACTGTGTTGAACGGAGCAGAGAATCTCGTGATCATGGCAAGAACCAAACAAACCGCTCGCAAGTCCACCGGTGGAAAAGCCCCGAGGAAGCAGCTCGCTACTAAAGCCGCCCGCAAGAGCGCCCCCGCCACCGGTGGCGTCAAGAAGCCTCATCGTTACAGGCCCGGTACCGTGGCGCTGAGAGAGATCCGCCGTTATCAGAAGTCCACTGAGCTGCTGATCCGCAAACTGCCTTTCCAGCGTCTGGTGAGAGAAATCGCTCAGGATTTCAAGACGGATCTGCGCTTCCAGAGCTCCGCCGTCATGGCCCTGCAGGAGTCCAGCGAGGCTTATTTGGTCGGTCTGTTCGAGGACACCAACTTGTGCGCCATCCACGCCAAGAGGGTCACCATCATGCCCAAAGACATCCAGCTGGCCCGCCGCATTCGTGGAGAGCGCGCTTAAATCCACAGCGACGTCATTCACATTTGCCCCAAAGGCTCTTTTAAGAGCCACTTCATTTACCCTCAAAGAGTCACTATTGTTTTTATTTATTTTTATCATTCCAGTTTGAATCTTTGTTAGTAGCTTTTGAATTGATTTTAAGTTGTCTGGTAGATTTCTATGGCAGCCACTGATCTATATATAAACTGCCAGCAGTAGGTGAAGCTACCGGATGTGGCAAAAGTTCCCATGAAACTGTTAAAAGAAATTTGTAATGAATTATGCCAAAATGTTTGTTCATGTTGTAGAATAGTCTTAAAATATTCGTTAAATAATGTATTAAGTGCATCTAAAAGAAAGGGATATGGGGACACCTACAGGTGACTAGGTAGAGTCGGCCATTTTCAGTTTTACACAAGCTGTTGAGAATGGTAGGTGGGAAGTCTCTCTCCGGTCAAACAGAAATAAAATGCTGTTAGGGATGTATTTATTTACCTTTTAAGGTCAGAATTGTTCTTTTAAAAGTGTTTTATTTCATATTTGAGTCATAATTGACATTATTATCAAAGAGTTGCTAATTTATTTTATGTCGAAATTTATTGTCGAGCACATGGTATCCGTTGTATTTCTCGTTGTTCATTTTCGCCTGGTTTGTACTGTAATTTACTTTATATTTATTTCTTGACAGTTGTATGACTGGATGAGCTGTATGTCTTGTCTGTTTGGTGTCATTTCACATATCCTCAGATATTTCCAGTAAATGTGATGTTTGAGCTCAGCATACGTCTTCGTGTGGTCCTTTCTGGATTGGTCGAGAAGAATGAACCAATAGGGGGTTACACCCACAGTAATTTATACAGACTATGTACCTATTAATCACAAATGAGTCGTTATCCCATGTAGAGTGGGCATAAT
>NW_026265682.1:0-5374 GCF_025860055.1 Xyrauchen texanus
TCGAAATGAGCGGTCAAACTAGCCGCACCTATATTTCGTGGTGCGCGTATACACTGGTTATTGCGGTATGACCGTCAGAACTAAAACAGGTTAATTCCTACTAAGGCAATTTCACATGCATTCATTTATTCTGTCTGTCTGTCTGTCAGAAAGAAAGGAAGACAGAACGAAAGAAAGAAAGATTTCAGCACACCTCACAACCTGTCACTGCATGATATATTGAAGTCCAAAATAAGAACCCTCCCAAAAACGCATATATTACCTTTTTTGTCCATACATTCAGAAATTCATAAAAATAAAAGTCCTAGCTTCCACAGACCAACTTCAACTCAGATGGGGAGGACACCTTCTCAAGGTGTGAACTACAATGTTTCAGGACATTCTGATGTTGTATTCCAAAATAAGAGCCCCCCCAAAACTCATATATTACCATTTTTGTCCATACATTCAGAAAATCATAAATATAAAAGTCCTAGTTTCCACAGACCAATTTCACCTCAGATGGGGAGGACACCTTCTCAAGGTGTGAACTACAATGTTTCAGGACATTCTGATGTTGAATTCCAAAATAAGAGTCCCCCAAAAATCATATATTACCTTTTTTGTCCATACATTCAGAAAATCATAAAAATAAAAGTCCTAGCTTCCACAGACCAATTTCACCTCAGATTAAGAGGACACCTTCTCAAGGTGTAAACTACAATGTTTCAGGACATTCTGATGTTGAATTCCAAAATAAGAGCCCCCCAAACTCGAATATTAGATGTTTTGTTTACACATTCAGAAAATCATAAAAATAAAAGTCCTAGTTTCCACAGACCAATTTCACCACAGGTGGGGAGGACACCTTCTCAAGGTGTGAACTACAATGTTTCAGGACATTCTGATGTTGAATTCCAAAATAAGAGCCCCCCAAAACTCATATATTACCTTTTTTGTCCATACATTCAGAAAATCATAAAAATAAAAGTCCTAGTTTCCACAGACCAATTTCACCTCAGGTGGGGAGGACACCTTCTCAAGGTGTGAACTACAATGTTTCAGGACATTCTGATGTTGAATTCCAAAATAAGAGCCCCCCAAATCTTACATATTAGATGTTTATGTGTACACATTCAGAAAATCATAAAAATAAAAGTCCTAGTTTCCACTGACCAATTTCACCTCAGGTGGAGAGGACACCTTCTCAAGGTGTGGACTACAATGTTTCAGGACATTCTGATGTTGAATTCCAAAATAAGAGCCCCCCAAAACTTACATATTAGATGTTTTGTGTACACATTCAGAAAATCATAAAAATAAAAGTCCTAGTTACCACAGACCAATTTTACCTCAGGTGGGGAGGACACCTTCTCAAGGTGTGAACTACAATGTTTCAGGACATTCTGATGTTGTCTTCCAAAATAAGAGCCCCCCAAACTCATATATTACCTTTTTGTCCATACATTCAGAAAATCATAAAAATAAAAGTCCTAGTTTCCACAGACCAATTTCACCTCAGGTGGGGAGGACACCTTCTCAAGGTGTGAACTACAATGTTTCAGGACATTCTGATGTTGAATTCCAAAATAAGAGCCCCCCAAATCTCGAATATTAGATGTTTTGTGTATACATTCAGAAAATCATAAAAATAAAAGTCCTAGCTTCCACAGACCAATTTCACCTCAGGTGGGGAGGACACCTTCTCAAGGTGTGAACTACAATGTTTCAGGACATTCTGATGTTGTCTTCCAAAATAAGAGCCCCCCAAATCTTGAATATTAGATGTTCCCCTTCTGTCGCTCTCTCCATGTTGTGTCAGAGAAGCAACACTAGGGGTCTCTCTTGAGTGCCGATATCCACCTCTGATCTATGAAAAAAGGCCAATGAGAGTTGGCAGCCAGTATTTGCATGTCCTGCCCCGGACATACGGGTATTTAAGCGCGCAAATCACGGAGTTCATTCAGGATTTTTCTGAGGAGCGAAATGGTCCGGCCACAACAGTGGCTCGGCTCAGCGGCGTGGCGGGGAGACACAGCGTCTCGTTCCCTCCATCAGGGAACGGAGGTTACATAGGTAACCTAGACGTTCCCCTTCTGTCGCTCTCTCCACGTTGTGTCAGAGAAGCGACACTAGGGGTCCACTTATAAAGTGCCATGCGCTGAGCCGTGTACGTGTACTGCTAATACAGGAGTGAGCAGGTATTCTTACGTGCAGGACGACCAACTGTATCAGGCTGCAAGTACCCTTCCCCAATGCCCCATTTAAGCCATCAGACTCCAGCCTGGCTGGGCCTCTTTTCTCTCTATGTTTCTCGCATAGAGCAACTACGGCCGGGGCCCTTACACGCATTGAGGGAAGGGGGTCTTAGCCCTTCTTTCAGGGCAGAGAAGACCCTCAGGAGGCCACACCTACCCGGCAGGGGAGGCAAAAATTAGCAAATACATCAGATGGCCTAACTTAGGACCTATGTGGAAAAGTTGGTGCGGTGGTAGACCCAACCTCGTAGGGGGGGGTAGCGAACAGCACGGCGACCGAGGCAGCTGTAACTGCCTAAGGGAGACACGGGGGTCCGCTCGTGAGGGGACAGTACCGTGGCATTACACACAGGGGGAGTCCGAACAGGAGGCCTTACCTGTGGAGCACCTCTACATTTACATTTACATTTACATTTATTCATTTGGCAGACGCTTTTATCCAAAGCGACTTACAAAAGAGGAAGAACATCAGCGAATCATCTTAGGGAGACAGTGGTACAAAAAGTGCCATATTACAAAGTTTCACTATCATCATAATAGTATACAAAACACATTTAAGTGCAACAAGAAATGTAAATAATATTTTTTTTTTATTATTTTTTTTTTTTAGTGACCGGTTAAGTGCTTTTGGAAAAGATGTGTTTTTAGCCGTTTTTTGAAGATAGAGAGTGAGTTAGCTTCCCGGATTGAGTTGGGAAGGTCATTCCACCAGTACAGGGTAGCTTGAGGTACCGCGAGTGGCTGGGTCGGCGAGTTCCTACGCTGAACTCGCGGACCCACGAGGGCTAGGGAGGAGTCAACCAGCGACCGAAGATGGGATCTCCTGGGAGCGGAGGCGCACTGTTTTCCCTCGGTTGAGAGAAAGGGCGCTAGAGCATAGCGATTCACCCGGTCAGATCGTCAGCGTGCTACCGAGTTCTACGGGCTCGGACCTGAGAAAACACGGACGATACTGACTCAACTTCGGAGATTGTAGAATCTCGAAAAAGTGTTAGGTGTTGCCCAGCCCGCTGCTCTACAGATGTCTGCTAGGGAGATGCCCCTGGCCAGTGCCCACGAGGACGCAACACCCCTGGTGGAGTGAGCTTGAACCCGCAAGGGGGGCACAGCCTGGGTGTGATAAGCTAATGAAATGGCGTCGACAACCCAGTGGGCAAACCTCTGTTTGGAGACAGCGTTCCCTTTCCGCTGTCCCCCGAAGCAGACAAAGAGCTGCTCAGAGCGTCTAGTGCTCTGTGTGCGGTCCAGATAGATACGCAAAGCACATACTGGACACAGCAACGAAAGGGCTGGGTCTGCCTCCTCCCGGGGCAGCACTTGCAGGTTCACTACCTGATCCCTGAAGGGTGTGGTAGGAACCTTGGGCACATAGCCCGGTCAGCGGTCTTAGGATCAAGTAAGTGTCTGCCGGACCGAACTCCAGGCAAGTGTAAGCTAACAGAGAACGCTTGCAGGTCCCCGACCCTCTTGATGGAGGCGGCCGCGATCAGCAGGGCGGTCTTGAGAGAAGGGCCCTGAGTCCAGCTGAATCTAGCGGCTCGAAGGGGGTCTCTGGAGGCCCGTGAGGACGACCGAGAGATCCCAGGAGGGAACAGGTTAGGCCGGGAGGGAGTCAGCCTCCGGGCACCTTTTAGGAACCTGACAATGAAGTCGTGCTTACCAAGAGACTTGCCATCTACCGTGTCGTGGTGAGCAGCGATGGCGGCGACATACACCTTGAGGGTGGAGGGGACAGCCTCCTCTCCAGCCTCTCCTGTAGAAACACTGAGCACTGACCTAACCCAGCACTTCTGTGGGTCTTCGACTCGGGAAGAACACTAGTATCTTGAACAGAGCGCCACTTTAGGGCGTAAAGATGCCTGGTCGAGGGGCTCTGGCTTGGTTGATAGTATCTATGACTGGTCGGTGGTAGGCCGGCTAGATCTTCAGCGTCCGTCCAGGGGCCAGGCGTGGAGGTTCCAGAGGTCTGGGTGCGGGTGCCAGAGCGTGCCCCATCCCTGAGAAAGAAGATCCTTCCTCAGGGGAATTCGCCAGGGAGGGGCTGTCGTGAGGAGCGTGAGGTCCGAGAACCAAGTCCGGGTGGGCCAGTAGGGGGCCACCAGAGTGACTTGCTCTTCGTCCTCCCTGACCTTGCATAGCACCTGTGCAAGAAGGCTCACTGGGGAAATGCGTGCTTGCCCAGCCCCACGGGCCAGCTGTGCACCAGAGCATCTGCCCCGAGGGAGCCTCTGTCAGGGCATACCAGAGCGGGCAGTGGGAGGTTTCCTGGGAGGCAAACAGGTCTACCTGGGCCTTGCCGAACCTGTCCCAAATCAGCTGAACCGACTGGGGTGGAGCCTCCACTCTCCGCCGGGCAAGCTCTGTCTTGACAGCGCGTCCGCTACCGCATTGAGGTTGCCGGGGATGTGAGTGGCGCGCAGTGACTTGAGTCGCTGCTGGCTCCAAAGGAGGAGACGACGGGCGAGCTGTGACATGTGGAGGAGCGTACTCCGCCTTGGCGGTTTATGTAGGCTACCACCGTGGTGTTGTCTGTCCTGACTAGGGCGTGATTGCCCCAATTAGCGGGAGAAACCTCTTCAGGGCAAGAAAAACAGCCAGCAGCTCTAGGCAGTTGATGTGCCAGCGCAGCGGGCCTCGGTTCCACCGGCCTGCGGCTGCGTGCCCGTTGCACACGGCGCCCCAACCCAGTTTGGAGGCGTCGGTTGTAACCAGAACGCGTCAGGACACCTGCTGCAAGGGAACTCCTGCCCGTAGAAAGCAGAGATCTGTCCAGGGTTTGAAGGCTTGGCGGCAGGCAGTGGTAACTTTCACGTTGTGCGTGCCGCAGCGCCATGCTCGTCTCGGGACTCGAGTCTGGAGCCAGTGCTTAAGTGGTCTCATATGCATCAACCCCAGCGGCACGGCCGCCGTGGAGGATGCCATATGCCCCAGGAGCTGTTGGAAACGTTTTAGAGGGACCACGGCACCTGGCTTGAAGGAAGCGAGGCATTTCAGCACTGACTGAGCACGCTCGTTGGAGAGACGTGCTGTCATTGAGACTGAGTCTAACTCCAAACCGAGAAAAGAGATGCTCTGGACCGGGGTGAGCTTGCTCTTCTCCCAGTTGACCTGAAACCCCAAACTGCTGAGGTGCTTGA
>NW_026265683.1:0-5340 GCF_025860055.1 Xyrauchen texanus
CTCTTCTCCTGAACCTCAGCTCCAATTGACTTGGAATTTGGCACACGTGTGTAGTATGTATGTCTTTCCAAACGCTACTTAGCAAAAAATGAATACAATACAAAATGGCTGAAATGGACGTGTTTATGTAAATGTACACACAAAAGATGATCAAAAATTTTTAAAATCCCATTGATTTACAATGGCTGAGCAAAAGTGCTCCCTCTACTGGACAAATATGGTCCACATGTAAAATCCCATTCACTTACATTGGCTGAGCAAAGAGGCTCCCTCTACTGGAGTAACTCTGTCTACCACATGCAGCTCTTCTGTAGCAATCTCTAATGAAGCATTTCGGTCTCCTAGTGGGTGGAGCTCCAGACTTAGACTACAGAAGACATTTTATGCCTGCACGGAGGTATGTCAAATCAATTGTGTGTCTTAATGCTTTCCAGTTTGAACATTCAAGCCTATTTTACACTATTCAACTCAACAAAGGCAAAACAACTCAAATAAATGTTTTCGAAAGCAGTTTGTGTGACACAGCGAAGCGAGCCGCCGCTGCCTAACGCTCGCGACGCCGATGAGAGTTCGCTTCCTTCTTAGCGCTTCAACGGACAATTTCATACACCAAAATACATGATATATTGGGGTGTCTGCTATATCTCAAGTGAACAAACAGTTGATAAAGAAATCGGTATCAATATATTGAATTATGAATTATTGAAGGGGTCTAGTGATGCCGCTGTGATGTCCTGTTAGATTTTTTCTATCGAGACAGCTGCTAACGTATCAAAACTTCCGAGTATGATGTTGTTTAATTGTCTCTGACAACACGCAATCCTCGAGGCGTAGATCATTTTTGCTCGCGATCTTCACGGAAGGTTTGTTGGTTGTGTACAATGGTTGCCTGCTTGAACATTCAGCCGATTTTACACTATTCAACTCAACAAAGGCAAAACAACTCAAATAAATGTTTTCGAAAGCAGTTTGTGTGACACAGCGAAGCGAGCCGCTGCCGCGACTAACGCCGCGACGCCGATGAGAGTTCGCTCACAGCTTCATGCGCTTGAACGACAATTTCATACACCAAAATACATGATATATTGGGGTGTCTGTTATGTATCAAGTGAACAAACAGTTGATAAAGAAATTGGGTATCAATATATTTAATTATGAATTATTGTGAACAACACGGATGCCGCTGTGGTGTCCTGTTAAGATTTTTCTCTCAAACAGCGCTAACAGCTTAAACAAAATACTGCATGCTATTTTTGCACATACAGATACATTTAATACATCGTCACAAACTATGAAAGTTGTACTTTTATTTGTTGTAAAATAAAGAAAATAAACCGTGTGCTCTTTGTCTAAGCTTAATATCTTTCTGAAACACGCCACAAAAACTTACACAAACATGAAACATATGTCTAAAGAAAGTAGGGATGGGCTGATCAATCCTAACGTATCAAAACTTCCGAGAATGATGTTGTTTAATTGTCTCTGACAACACGCAAACCGCGAGGCGTAGATCATTTTTGCTCGCGATCATCATGAAGGTTTGTCGGTTGTATACAATGTTTGCCTGTTTGAACATTCAAGCCGATTTTACACTATTCAACTCAACAAATGTCAAAACAACTCAAATACATGTTTGCGAAGCTGTTTGTGTGACACAGCGAGCCGCTGCCATGCCTAACTCACGCGACTGATGTCTTTCGCTGCTGCTTATGCCTGAACGGACAATTTCATACAACAGAGTGTCAAAATACATGATATATTGAGGAGTCTGTTATGTCTCAAGTGAACAAACAGTTGAGAAAGAAATCTGAATAATTATATTTTATTCTGGCATTATTCCAGATGACGCCCTGCTATATTTTTCTCTCAAACAGCGGAAACAACTTAAACAAAATACTAGCGCCATTTTTGCCCATACAGAAACATGCAAGACATCATTACTTAACTATGAAATGTGTACTTTTATTTGTGTACACTTACAATAACAACAAAACCTTGTGCTTTTGTAAAATAAATAAACAGGGTGCTCAGTCTCTGTCTTCAGCGATTATTTTTCTGAAACACGCCACAAAATTCAAGTGAACAAAATCAACCATTCACGCAGTCTGTATTTTATCATCTCACAATGAATACAAATGCAACAAGCATGGCACAAAACGAAAATAATGATACTTCTCAGTTCTCAAAAGATTAAACTGAACTGTGCCTTAAGTATCGTGATCATGCGATAAAAGCCTCTTAAAGAGACAGTAACAATTTAGCCTTCGCCCTGAACATAGACATTCCCAAGTAATTGAGAAGTACAAATGGTATTATTTTAAGTTTTTTTTATTTCTCTTACCTTGTAAAATGCCACGTTTTTGAATGGCATGTAAACACAATCACTCCATTTTTTTCACTGGATCTGTTGCTATTTTAATGATTTAAAAATCAAAGCACTGACCATTTAAAGTGTGAGCTTGTAGGCTACATTTTGAAATAGTTATAAACAGTCACAGCTATACAGTGTTATTATGTGCCTAGATAGTCTTTCAAATAAAATTGCTTGTGATATGCTTATGTAAATCACACAAAAAAAACAGAAAAAAATCTTAAGAGAGAAGTGAAAGTGAAAGTAGAGATTTTCAAAGTGATTTTTCATTCAAAGTGATACAATTTCCACGCCATTTGTCTAAATCTTCTGAAACTTGGTGTACATGCCTCATTCCTCATGGGGAACAAAAAAGCCTTAAGGACCCATAACTTTCACCATGATGGATTTTCCCAGACGCTGAAAATTTGCTAAAACCTAAAAATACTCTTCTTCTCCTGAACCGTGAGCTCCAATTGACTTGAAATTTGGTACACATTTGTAGAATGGACATCCTTGAAAACATTACTTAGGAAAAATGAATGTGATACAAAATGTCTGAAAGGGGCGTGTTTATGTAAATGTCCAAATTTTAACAATATATACCTGTCAATAAATCAAATGTAATTTTGACTGATGGTTTTTCAAACCTAACATGCTTCAAGATGACATCACTCTGAAGTACTGCGCAAAGAATGGCTTACATTCGCCTCTAGGGGGCTTACAGGCCATGTCGAAATTCCCATTTTCTGGTCTAAAATGTTCTAATTTGGTACAATGGTACTACAGGCCAACAGGAACCCACAAACCAAGAATGGCCGACTATTCGCCACTAGGGGCTTAAAGGCCACGCCAAAATTCCCGCTTTCTGGTCAAATTTTTTTTAATTTGGTACATTGATACTACAGGCAGACAGGAACCCACAAACCAAGAATGGACAACATTCACCCCTAGGGGGCTTACAGGCCATGCCAAAATTCCCATTTTCTGGTCAAAAATGTTCTAATTTGGTACACTGATACTACATGCCAACAGGAACCCACAAACCACTGAATGGCCAACATTCGCCATTAGGGGCGCTACAGGTAATTCCAAAAATCCCATTTTCTGGTCAAACATTTTCTAATTTGGTGTATTGATTCTACAGGCCTACAGGAACCCACAAACCAAGAAAGGCCCACATTCGCCTCTAGGGGCGCTTACAGGCCACTCCAAAATTCCCATTTTCTGGTCAAATATTTTCTAATTTTGTACATTTATACTACAGGCCAACAGGAACCCACAAACCAAGAATGACCAACATTTGCCCATAGGTGGCGCTTACAGGCCACGCCCCAAATTTTTTTTTCAAAATGATATAATATCCACCCCATTTGTCCAATTCTTCTGAAACTTGGTGTACATGCCGCATTTCTCATTGGGAACAAAAAGCCTCAAGGATCCATAAGGTCCGGTATGGATTTTCCTGTACATTGAAAATGTTTTGTTTAGGAATCAGACGAAGACATGTTTTTTTGAATTCCTTAATTGGGAGGGTTTATCCCCAACCATCTACTGATCAATTTTAAATGATTTGCCATTTTGAGGAGGAATCCGCATTGCTGCTTGCAGCTATATTTATTATTATTATTCTCCTTGAGCCCCAATAGCTCAAAAAGTCACTGGTCAAAAATTTTCTAAATTGGCACATTGATACTCCATGCCAACGGGTACCCCCAAACCAAGAATGGTCCACATTCGCCCATAGGTGGCGCTATAGGCCAGGCCCAAAAAAAATATTTTCAAAGTGATACCATTTCCAGGCCATTTGTCCAAATCTTCTGAAACTTGGTGTACATGCCTCATTCCTCATGGGGAACAAAAAAGCCTCAAGTACCCATAACTTCCGCCATGATGGATTTTCCCGTGACGCTGAAAATTTGTGAAAACCTACAAAATTCTTCTTCTCCTGAACCGTGAGCTCCAATTGACTTGAAATTTGGTACACATGTGTAGAATTGAAGTCTTTGAAAACGCTATTTAGGAAAAATGAATACTGATACAAAATGGCTGAAAGGGGCGTGTTTATGTAAATGTCCAAATTTTAACAATATATACATGTCAATAAATCAAATGTAATTTTGACTGATGGTTTTTCAAACCTAATATGCTTAAAGATGACATCACTCTGAAGTACTGCACAAAGAATGGCCATGCCAAAATTCCCATTTTCTGGTCAAAAATGTTCTAATTTGGTACATTAATAGTACAGGCCAACAGGAATCCACAAACCAAGAATGACCGACATACGCCACTAGGGGGCAATACAGGACAAGCCAAAATTCCCATTTTCTGGTCAAAAATTTTCTAATTTGGTACTTTGATACTACAGGCCAACAGGAACCCACAAACCAAGAATGACCGACATTCGCCACTAGGGGGCACTACAGGACAAGCCAAAATTCCCATTTTCTGGTCAAAAATTTTCTAATTTGGTACTTTGATACTACAGGCCAACAGGAACCCACATACCAAGTGTGGCCCACATTCAGCTCTTAGGGGCGCTTACAGGCCACTCCAAAATTTCGTTTTCTGGTCAAAAACGTTCTAATTTGGTACATTGATACTGCAGATCAACAGGAACCCTCAAACTAAGAATGGCCAACATTCAGCCTCTAGGGGGCACTACAGGCCATGCCGAAATTCCAATTTTCTGGTCAAAAATGTTCTAATTTGGTACATTAATAGTACAGGCCAAAAGGAATCCACAAACCAAGAATGACCTACATTCACCACTAGGTGGCGCTTAGAGGCCAGCCGAAATTCCCATTTTCTGGTCAAAAAGTTATAATTTGGTACATTGATACTACAGGCCAACAGGAACCCACAAACCAAGTATGGCCCACATTCGCCCTTAGGGGGCTTACAGGCCACTCCCAAAATTTCGTTTTCTGGTCAAAAATTTTCTAATATGGTACATTGATACTACTGGCCAACAGGAACCCACAAAC
>NW_026265684.1:0-5310 GCF_025860055.1 Xyrauchen texanus
CGTAGTTCACTATCAATAACGCAGCGATATGAACCTATTGATTACTCCTGCCCTGAGAGCAGCGCCGTAGTTCACTATCAATAACGCAGCTGATATGAACCTATTGATTACTCCTGCCCTGAGAGCAGCGCAGTAGTTCACTAACAATAACGCAGCCGATATGAACCTATTGATTACTGCTGCCCTGAGAGCAGCGCGTAGTTCACTAACAATAACACAGCGATACGAACCTATTGATTACTCCTGCCCTGAGAGCAGCGCGTAGTTCACTAACAATAACGCTAGCTGATATGAACCTACTGATTACTCCTGCCCTGAGAGCAGCGGCGTAGTTCACTATCAATAACGCAGCGATATGAACCTATTGATTACTGCTGCCCTGAGAGCAGCACGTAGTTCACTAACAATAACGCAGCGATATGAACCTATTGATTACTCCTGCCCTGAGAGCAGCGCGTAGTTCACTAACAATAACGCAGCGATATGAACCTATTGATTACTCCTGCCCTGAGAGCAGCGCGTAGTTCACTATCAATAACGCAGCGATATGAACCTATTGATTACTGCTGCCCTGAGAGCAGCACGTAGTTCACTAACAATAACGCAGCGATATGAACCTATTGATTACTCCTGCCCTGAGAGCAGCGCGTAGTTCACTATCAATAACGCAGCGATATGAACCTATTGATTACTCCTGCCCTGAGAGCAGCGCGTAGTTCACTATCAATAACGCAGCGATATGAACCTACTGATTACTCCTGCCCTGAGAGCAGCGCGTAGTTCACTATCAATAACGCAGCGATATGAACCTATTGATTACTGCTGCCCTGAGAGCAGCACGTAGTTCACTAACAATAACGCAGCGATATGAACCTATTGATTACTCCTGCCCTGAGAGCAGCGCGTAGTTCACTATCAATAACGCAGCGATATGAACCTATTGATTACTCCTGCCCTGAGAGCAGCGCGTAGTTCACTATCAATAACGCAGCTGATATGAACCTATTGATTACTCCTGCCCTGAGAGCAGCGCGTAGTTCACTATCAATAACGCAGCGATATGAACCTATTGATTACTCCTGCCCTGAGAGCAGCGGCGTAGTTCACTATCAATAACGCAGCGATATGAACCTATTGATTACTCCTGCCCTGAGAGCAGCGCGTAGTTCACTATCAATAACGCAGCGATATGAACCTATTGATTACTCCTGCCCTGAGAGCAGCGCGTAGTTCACTAACAAAAACGCAGCGATATGAACCTATTGATTACTCCTGCCCTGAGAGCAGCGCGTTGTTCACTAACAATAACGCAGCGATTTGAACCTATTGATTACTCCTGCCCTGAGAGCAGCGCGTAGTTCACTATCAATAACGCAGCGATATGAACCTATTGATTACTCCTGCCCTGAGAGCAGCGCGTAGTTCACTATCAATAACGCAGCGATATGAACCTATTGATTACTCCTGCCCTGAGAGCAGCGCGTTGTTCACTAACAATAACGCAGCGATTTGAACCTATTGATTACTCCTGCCCTGAGAGCAGCGCGTTGTTCACTAACAATAACGCAGCGATTTGAACCTATTGATTACTCCTGCCCTGAGAGCAGCGCGTAGTTCACTAACAATAACGCAGCGATATGAACCTATTGATTACTCCTGCCCTGAGAGCAGCGCGTAGTTCACTAACAATAACGCAGCGATATGAACCTATTGATTACTCCTGCCCTGAGAGCAGCGCGTAGTTCACTATCAATAACGCAGCGATATGAACCTATTGATTACTCCTGCCCTGAGAGCAGCGCAGTAGTTCACTATCAATAACGCAGCGATATGAACCTATTGATTACTCCTGCCCTGAGAGCAGCGCGTAGTTCACTATCAATAACGCAGCGATATGAACCTATTGATTACTCCTGCCCTGAGAGCAGCGCGTTGTTCACTAACAATAACGCAGCGATTTGAACCTATTGATTACTCCTGCCCTGAGAGCAGCGCGTAGTTCACTATCAATAACGCAGCGATATGAACCTATTGATTACTCCTGCCCTGAGAGCAGCGCGTAGTTCACTATCAATAACGCAGCGATATGAACCTATTGATTACTCCTGCCCTGAGAGCAGCGCGTAGTTCACTATCAATAACGCAGCGATATGAACCTATTGATTACTCCTGCCCTGAGAGCAGCGCGTAGTTCACTATCAATAACGCAGCGATATGAACCTATTGATTACTCCTGCCCTGAGAGCAGCGCAGTAGTTCACTATCAATAACGCAGCGATATGAACCTATTGATTACTCCTGCCCTGAGAGCAGCGCCGTAGTTCACTATCAATAACGCAGCGATATGAACCTATTGATTACTCCTGCCCTGAGAGCAGCGCGTAGTTCACTATCAATAACGCAGCGATATGAACCTATTGATTACTCCTGCCCTGAGAGCAGCGCGTAGTTCACTATCAATAACGCAGCGATATGAACCTATTGATTACTCCTGCCCTGAGAGCAGCGCGTAGTTCACTATCAATAACGCAGCGATATGAACCTATTGATTACTCCTGCCCTGAGAGCAGCGCGTAGTTCACTATCAATAACGCAGCGATATGAACCTATTGATTACTCCTGCCCTGAGAGCAGCGCGTAGTTCACTATCAATAACGCAGCGATATGAACCTATTGATTACTCCTGCCCTGAGAGCAGCGCGTAGTTCACTATCAATAACGCAGCGATAGGAACCTATTGATTACTCCTGCCCTGAGAGCAGCGCGTAGTTCACTAACAATAACGCAGCGATAGGAACCTATTGATTACTCCTGCCCTGAGAGCAGCGCGTAGTTCACTATCAATAACGCAGCGATATGAACCTATTGATTACTCCTGCCCTGAGAGCAGCGCGTAGTTCACTATCAATAACGCAGCGATATGAACCTATTGATTACTCCTGCCCTGAGAGCAGCGCGTTGTTCACTATCAATAACGCAGGCGATATGAACCTATTGATTACTCCTGCCCTGAGAGCAGCGCGTAGTTCACTATCAATAACGCAGCGTATATGAACCTATTGATTACTCCTGCCCTGAGAGCAGCGCGTAGTTCACTATCAATAACGCAGCGATATGAACCTATTGATTACTCCTGCCCTGAGAGCAGCGCGTGAGTTCACTATCAATAACGCAGCGATATGAACCTATTGATTACTCCTGCCCTGAGAGCAGCGCGTAGTTCACTATCAATAACGCAGCGATAGGAACCTATTGATTACTCCTGCCCTGAGAGCAGCGCAGTAGTTCACTATCAATAACGCAGCGATAGGAACCTATTGATTACTCCTGCCCTGAGAGCAGCGCGTAGTTCACTAACAATAACGCAGCGTATAGGAACCTATTGATTACTCCTGCCCTGAGAGCAGCGCGTAGTTCACTATCAATAACGCAGCTGATATGAACCTATTGATTACTCCTGCCCTGAGAGCAGCGCGTAGTTCACTATCAATAACGCAGCGATATGAACCTATTGATTACTCCTGCCCTGAGAGCAGCGCGTAGTTCACTATCAATAACGCAGCGATATGAACCTATTGATTACTCCTGCCCTGAGAGCAGCGCGTTGTTCACTATCAATAACGCAGCTTATATGAACCTATTGATTACTCCTGCCCTGAGAGCAGCGCGTTGTTCACTAACAATAACGCAGCTGATATGAACCTATTGATTACTCCTGCCCTGAGAGCAGCGCGTAGTTCACTATCAATAACGCAGCGATATGAACCTATTGATTACTCCTGCCCTGAGAGCAGCGCAGAAGTTCACTATCAATAACGCAGCGATATGAACCTATTGATTACTCCTGCCCTGAGAGCAGCGCAGTAGTTCACTATCAATAACGCAGCGATATGAACCTATTGATTACTCCTGCCCTGAGAGCAGCGCAGTAGTTCACTATCAATAACGCAGCTTATATGAACCTATTGATTACTCCTGCCCTGAGAGCAGCGCAGTAGTTCACTATCAACAACGCAGCGATATGAACCTATTGATTACTCCTGCCCTGAGAGCAGCGCGTAGTTCACTATCAACAACGCAGCGATATGAACCTATTGATTACTCCTGCCCTGAGAGCAGCGCGTAGTTCACTATCGCAACAACCGCTCCACTGATGATGCCATTGCATCTACAATACACACTGCTCTCTCCCACCTGGAAAAAAGGAACACATATGTGAGAATGCTGTTTGTAGACTACAGCTCAGCATTCAACACCATAGTGCCCTCCAAGCTTGATGAGAAACTCCGGGCTCTGGGCTTAAACAGCTCGCTGTGCAGCTGGATCCTGGATTTCCTGTCAGGCAGACGTCAGGTGGTTAGAATGGGCAGCAACACCTCCTCATCACTGACCCTCAACACTGGAGCCCCGCAGGGCTGTGTTCTCAGCCCACTCCTGTATTCCCTGTACACACATGACTGTGTGGCAACACATAGCTCCAATGCCATCATTAAGTTTGCTGACGATACGACGGTGGTAGGTCTGATCACTGACAATGATGAAAGAGCCTACAGAGAGGAGGTGCACACTCTGACACGCTGGTGTCAGGAGCACAACCTCTCCCTCAACGTCAGTAAAACCAAGGAGCTTGTTGTGGACTTCAGGAAGAAAGACGGAGAACACAGCCCCATCACCATCAATGGAGCACCGGTGGAGAGAGTCAGCAGCTTCAAGTTCCTCGGTGTCCACATTACTGAGGAACTCACATGGTCCGTCCACACTGAGGCCGTTGTGAAGAAGGCTCACCAGCGCCTCTTCTTCCTGAGACGGCTGAGGAAGTTTGGAATGAACCACCACATCCTCACACGATTCTACACTAGTACTGTAGAGAGCATCCTGACTGGCTGCATCACCGCCTGGTACGGCAATAGCACCGCGCACAACTGCAAAGCCCTGCAAAGGGTGGTGCGAACTGCCAGGAACATCATCGGAGGTGAGCTTCCCTCCCTCCAGGACATATACACCAGGCGGTGTGTGAAAAAAGCTCGGAGGATCATCAGAGACTCCAGTCACCCAAGTCATGGGCTGTTCTCACTGCTACCATCAGGCAGGCGGTATCGCAGCATCATGACCCGCACCAGCCGACTACATGACAGCTTCTTTCCCCAAGCAATCAGACTGTTGAACTCTTGATCTATCAGGATCAATAAATAGCACTGCACTTTATTAATCTATAATCTCACACTGGACTGTCAACATATTCTCCTCAATACAACTGCTACATATATATATATACACATATATATTTCATATACTCCCACTTATTGTATT